>NW_024878599.1:0-25203 GCF_018340385.1 Cyprinus carpio
TCCATTACTGCCACCCACAGGACTGCGTATTGAACTCAAAAATAGTTTGGTGTGATACAATTCCAAATTTAGGGGGGCCAAGCTTGTTGATACGGGGCACTGGACCCGCGGGACACAAGGACACAAGGACATTTATCTGAACAATAACTGTGACTTTCCATTTTAGGATGCAAACCTGAACACATTCTTGAACAAATTATATAAATAATCCCTGTGGTAAACTGGCCATCACGAGGGTTACAGTCTCAGCATCCCCACAACCCCACGCCCATGACTGACAATTTGGAGTATGGATGGATGAACATCATATACGAATGCCGGCTATGTTGAAATCATGACATAAGTGTAAAATGGCCAACTGCACACCTGAAGGTGCCATCTGCTCCATTGGCATGAGCTGCTTCAGCGTCAGGCGTCAAGGCCTTCTCCCTCACAATAGACCTGTGGAGAATGTGACCTTGGGGACAAACCTTTGCCCACCATTACCAGTAAGCCTCCATTTACGCCCGTGAAAGACCCGGCCGCCACTTCTGACTGCGATCTATGCATCGGGAAATCACTCATTTTCATACAATCAGTCCCTCTCTCCCCTTCCTCGCCAAGACAGAGATGCGATGTCGCCGTCTGCCTTCTATTAATGTACTAATTTTAGGGTCCATTATTTGCTGTAACATATGTGCAGTGGGTAGAGTCACTTTTCTTAATTACTTTCATCCCCCAAAAGAATTTTTCCTTTAGCAATGGATTTAAGGTTCCCCTCTTTTTGAAATCACTTCCCCCCCTTTTTCCCAAGGGTGCTGAGCTTTGTTGTTTTTTTCTCCCCCCCGGGGCTCCCTCTTCCCCTTGGGTGGATGAGGTGGGCAGGGCCCGGCGTGGGAAAAATGACCCTTTTACCTCTGCCAGCAATTGGGGGCCAGACAAACCCCAAATCATTTCAAAATTTAGAAAAACAAAATCACATCTGGGGACCACAGCATTAGTAATGCTTACCCGGGTTTTGAAGAGTTATTTTTCAAAATTTTTCTTCTTAGATTTGGAGGGAAATGTTAAAACCCTTTAAAAATAAAAATAATAAAACAAAAAAATAAAAAAACTTTTTTTAAAGAACATGGAAAAAAATTTGAAAATTTAACAAAAAAATAGTTTAAAAAAAATGGGAAAAGGAAAAAAATTGAATTCATGGGCATTTTTTTAGGGCCCCCAAAAAAAATGAAAATAATTTTCAATCATGTAACATTTTATTAACAAATTAAAATTTAAAGGAGTTTTTTAAAGCCGTAAAATCGTAAAAATTTTTTTTTTTCGTTATTAGTAAATTAATGCATTAATTTTCAAGAAATTTGTCTTTTTTTTTTCAAATAATAACGCAATTACCTTGTTTTCCCATCTATTCCTGAAATCTCTCCTGTCCCCCGGGTTTAGAGAATTTAAAAAGGGAAAAGGGACTTCCTTTAGCCGGGGGCTTTTTATTTTACCTAATTTAAAAGGGGCCCAAGTTTCAAAATGGACCATTTACACTCTAACCTACAATCTCATTAGAGTGTAAACAGTCCATTTGAGAAGAGGTGCGTAATGCACTTATAAGTCGCAATCTGCCATAAAGCAAGAATAAGAAGAAGACGCAAACACGCATCCGACGTTCGGATATTCTGAATCAAGAAGTAAGAACACTGTGGTCAGTTTTTACCACTCAATGTATCATCACGGCTGCGGGTTTTAATTTGGTTTAGTTTTGTATGTTTTTCTTTTTTTTTTGACTCTCAAAGCCATGATGTGCATGCACTTCCATTTATGACTACAACTGAAACGGTTTGAGTTAAAATCTCCGGTTGTGTTCTACTGAAGAAACAAAGTCAACCTACATCTTGGATGCCCATAGGGTAAAGCAGATAAACAACAAATTTGTCATTTTTGGTTGAACTGTCCCTCTTTAAGTTTAATAATGGTGTCTGTGCAATATCTTTTGCAGCATGGAGGAGAAGAGTTAATACTACCATTAGGCAATATTTCACAAAGTACCCGCGAAAAATACTGAGACCTCAGTGACCTCATAGCTTGGCTACGGGCATGGTGTATATCTTGTTTTGTCTTTAGGAGGGGTTTATGTTTCTCATAATTTTGATCACAGTGTTCCACAAAATAAAGGTTATATTGAAATGCCTTGGTTATTTTGTCAAACATGTTGTATACCTATGGCTAATATTCCTGGAAAAAAATTTGAACTATGAAGAGTAACAACATTTCAGATAAAAATCAAGTAGCCATACTATTGTTCTTTCTAATTATGATGTCCATCAAAGTCAGTCTGAACTCCCTCAGCGTGGTGAGATTCTAAGGTATTGCTACATTTACACTGGGATTACACTGACTACTAAGAGAATTTCCATTCTTCAAAGCCTGTTGGTTTCCACTCCTGAGGAAATGAAAATGTATGTTTGGTGCGAATGATTGTAAGAGCACATGCCCAGTGTCAAAAACAGAGTTTCCCCAGTTGTTTTGCAATTTATGATCATGTGGTTTTTTCTGTGCTTTCTGAGATATAATTGATTCCTCTTTTTCCTTCCATCTGTTATCCATCCTTAATCATTTGAACATAGTGTGAGGTTTTTCCTGAAGCTTAAGTGACAAATGGACTCTGTTGATTATTTCTGTTAGACTTTCACTCTGGCCTCATTGTTTCAAATTTTGAAGCATTTCTAATATTTCTCTCTCACTAAAAGGCAGCTGGCTTACAACAAACCAATGAACTCCTCTGTCTGCCGCTGGCACACAGAAGAGCTTTCAATGAAACACCCCTCCAGGAGCTGAAAGCCTCTTCATTGTGCGCTTCAGCTTATGGTCAATGACATCACTCCCCCCCCGAGGCTTCACTGTGAGAGCTTGTTTACAGGATATTATGTTAAAACTGGTCTGCAAGTTCCAAATCTTTCAAATCACATTTCTCATATTGCCTTCATGATGTTTTAAAAAGAATGTCAATCGCTCTTGTATCTTGTCCCCTGAACTGTGAGCTTTTCTGCATATTTAATAAGGCTAAATCGAGATCACTAAGTATGCCTCAGATTTAATTGGTCTAACAAGCAAAGTAGTGTAATAGCAGGACAAACATCATGGATCTGCTTAGGGTCGCCCTTTCAAGTTCTTCAGCTCACCCTCATTTAGGCTTTTGTTTGGCAAACGACTGAGCATAAACACAGGAATATAAAACCTCCTTAATGTGAGTGATGTCACAAAAGCCCACGTGGCTATGATGGTTTACCAGGATGATATACAAAACAGCCCATTAGCTCAATAGCACACACTACAACCATTACATGCACATTCACAAGAGTGGCTTCATAAAATGGAGACATGGTATGGGAATGTGCGCGCACGGGTTCTCACGTCTGGCAGCCTGCAACCCCAGTAATTAGCGCATGGTGAAGTGAAAGGGACTGTAGGTTGAGTATTTTTTCATTAGAGCAGCATGAGCTGTAGCAATGTATCATCTTGCTCTCAGGTGGACACTCAGCACTGCATGCTAGTGTAATTACGCGCTGTTGCCTGCTACTAACATCCTCCAGCGCCAGTGATACTAAGAGCAACTGCATTGCTAACAGCCCTTGGTGGAAAATAAATATTCCTTCACTGCTGATCTTCTTTTTAGCATCTTCATGAAAGCAACTCAACTATCCTGATGCAGACAAGATACTTCGCCAAATGACATAACGGCTACTATCTCAAATATGGCCACACATGAAAAATACAATAACACCTTAGAAGGTTTGAAAGACAACCAAACACGCAGTAAAAATTCACCAAATAGACTGTAAGAAGAAGAATCTTCTTGTCCGCAATAGTGTTTTCTCTAATCCTCTTCATTTATCATAAGTTTCCCCTAAACATCGTGCACTTGCACTCACGATGCAAATGACTGGAAAACATTTTGAAGACACTGAAGTCAAAATTACAGTCCATGTCACACCTGTACCATGGTGGGATAGCTCTCGGAGAACCTTGTCAGAATGTTAGCCAAAGTTCTGAGAACATTGTTGCTGTTGGCTGGGGAGTGCCGTGTCACTGTCATTACAAGATAGAAATGTATTAGTTATTTTTAGTTTCTAGTCCAAGCATAGGAGTAAGCAGTCAAAATACAATCCTGTTGTTGGTAAATAAGGAATATAATCAGTTGTGGGGAAGGGCTGATGTCAGAATAAACCCTATTCTTGTAGTTGTGGAGTTTTGGAGTTCAGCTGTGGTTGTGGTCAGATATGGCCGCTCTTGCTGTGGGATTGTGTACTCTCGTCAGTCACTCAGCGAACGGGGGCTGTTTCCTTAGGTCTGAGGTTACAGCACTCTCTTTCAGGACAGAACAAGGGGCAAACTAGCACACGCCTTCGGCGGGTGTTTGATCCTTGTATCCATGTTCCAGGGGCCACGGCGTGTTGTGGGGGTGGGCACAGTCTGCCCCGGGCGATTGCGGCTTTTGCCGGGCACAGGAGTTGGGCGCGTGGAGGGCTGCAGAGTTTAGCTGGCTTGCCAGAGTTATGCTAGTTTGGAGGTTGACGCTGAGTGAAGGTGGAAGCCTCTGTGCAGAGAGGCCAGTGATTAGCCTGCTATCGAATAGTTCACTCTGTACCAAGACGATTGGTGCATCTGTCAGCGAGTTACGGGTGCTACCCGACTTTTGGGGGAATAAGGGGAGCAGTGCCATTTGCTCTGGGCCTCAAGGCGGACCGCGCTGGACTACTGGAACATGGCGGCAAAAAGGAGCAGATCATGAATTTACGCAACTCAATTACAGCGCACCTCGGACGTTGAGAGCTGTCTGGCAATGAGGATGATGGGGGGGCATGCTTGCGTGTCGGTCGGAGCCAGACACAAGCGTCGCTATTACATGAGCCGCAAAAAAGCATTTTCTTTGTCAGTGTTGGTTTGTGCGCTGTCCAGAGGGACATCCACATTTCCTGGGGCAGGAATCCGAATGCGAGGGTCATGTCGGTTTTCCGCGCGATCGCACAGTCCCCTCAAGTACAGGTCGGGGAGGAGAGGTGGCACGCCTCAGCGCTGCGGCAGCGTCCCGTCGCCGCGATGATGGGATGCGTGACTCAGTGTGGCCCACTAAATTACAGCCCGGGGAGATGTTTTTCTCGTATGCCTATCATTCCAGCGTCAGAGTCAGGCACCATCAATGATGTTAATGGACAGCAGCCGCTGCGCCGACTTACCACACTGCTGTTTTACTTTCCCCGTGCCGATACAATAAATAGATCATAAAAACTGTTCTGGCCTTGCGCTCTCCACTGACCTCTGCGTCGTGTGGCCTCGCTGCTTTCCATCGGCCCTTTCACATTTACAAACCCCTTGCTGTAAATCAAGGAAACCACTTTGCAGCATTATGGGTACCAATTTGCAGGCCTGATTATCAAGGTAAGGCTTTCCTTCGTACACTTGGTCTCTGTTTAGATGAGAGAGGAAGACACATTTTCATCTAGATTGCAAACAATTTTACATAAGACCCAAACCTTAGTTGGTAAAACAGCCTGTGTAGAGTTAGCATGTGCTTGTTATGAGCCCCGCACAGGACATGGCAGAAACATAGGTAGAGATTTGGAATTTGTTTCCATGACTTATCATGACCATGTTGTTACTAACTTGTTCCCCCCTCATTTTAATCAGTTATGGATTTAAACTAAATGATATGAATAAATGGTGGGAACGTGGGCTTTTTTTTCTCCACGTCATTCTCCCTGTGTTTCCTGTTCCAGGCCAACAAAAGAACTTATTCCACAATGGGGTGTTCCTTCATAGCAAAACATACTATACTAGTCTTTTAAGGATAACACCCATACCACCTATGCTTTGACAGCTGCTCCTGCTTCCAAGTGAATGTTTTTTTTGTATTGTTGTTTGGTACATACAGTAGGTATGGGAAAAATGCACTGCTGATTTTTGCGGTTTGAAACATACTTGCACTGAAGGCGATCCCAAGTATCATAGTAGCGGTGCGTGTGACTTCTTTTAACTGGCTAAACTGTTTAATTCTACACTTACTGTAAGAAAACACTATGCAGCGCGTCCATTTAAATGTGTGCTAGTGCAGAAATAGCCTCGTTAGGAGGAAGTGACTTGTGGAAGGTGGAACAGAACCAAGTTCCTTGAAACCGAATGCTTGAATTTTGGTGGTATGTTATACTTACAGTATACACAAAAAAAAGAGGAAAAAATAGAAAACGCTGTTTGTTTTTTCTTTGACTTTGTAAGTTAGTTTGCATTCTTAAATGTGATTTTCATGGGTAATTTGGGAATCTGCATCATAAGCACATTTTTCCCGCTTGGGTTAGCTTTTTTAAAGGAAAGCCTTGTGCATGAACACCCACAGGACAAAACCTGAGAATGCCCAAAAATAATGACGAGTCCTAGCAATATAGCCAGAAAAACCCCAAAGCTACTGTTGATTTGCCACCTGATCCCTACATAACTAACACAGAATAAAATTTGCCCTACCGTTTCCAACATTTTAGATACTGTAAGCCTTATTTACAAACCCTTTAAAAACAAGGGAATGTTAATATTTGCTATTCCCTAATGCATTTTCTCAAATGTTCCCTTTTGTGAAAAGCTTTTCAGCTTTAAAAAACTAACACCTTATCAAGCTCTTGGGGATGCTCATTGCAAGCTTCGAACACCTCCAATCTTCAGCAAGTAACCTTGGTGGTGAGTTTTTTCAAAACGCTCATTTTTTTCCCTCAAATCTGTTATGGTCAAACATAATGCCCTTTTGGCCCTTCATGTCCCACAAGTGTTTTCTCCCCAAACATGCGGGAGGGTTTTGCTGGCATCAAAATAGGAACTGGCCGTGTGCCCCAAGCAGGGGGAGGTACCCCCAAAAATCATAATTTTTTTAGGTATATTTACTCAGCTGTAGTGAACTCATTATGGAAGCCTATTTTCCCCTCTCGTACCTCCATTTTCCCTTTTTTGGGGCCGCTGCTTTGGGGTTTACGTTTGGAAAAAATGTTTGCCATCAGGAGCAAAAGGCCTGAAACCGAGCTTTGATGGGGTCTGGGGTGGGGTGTGGCGGTGAGGGAGACGGCTTTCCCTCTGCTGTTTTTTTTGAACGTTTAGCTTTTGAAGCCAGGCCGGGCCCTAAATAAGCGACTGGCAGCCACAATAAAGCTAGAAATAATTTTTTTCCCCTGCAAGGCGGGGGCCCTCATTTCTCACGTGAGCTGCCATCAAAAGCCCTTTGGCCCTCTGTCCATCTCTCCTCATCTTTATCGCTCACATCATAAATGTTGGGT
This sequence comes from Cyprinus carpio, assembly GCF_018340385.1. Lineage (NCBI taxonomy): Eukaryota > Metazoa > Chordata > Actinopteri > Cypriniformes > Cyprinidae > Cyprinus > Cyprinus carpio. The sequence goes on from NW_024878599.1 coordinate 7,284, forward strand.
TTTCTTGGTTTTTTTTTGTTGTTTCGGGGTCCCCCTTTCTGGTTAAAACAAAATCACCACCTAATAAATGCATTATCTGTCCGTAAGGGACAGGTCACCCTAAAATTAATGTTTTGGGGGGCATCGACATTTGAAATTTTTTAAAATTCTTTTTCTGACTCCCTTATGTTATTTAGACTGGGGAATACATCATTGTGGACACAAAATTGTATTATAAAAAAAAAAAACTAAAAAATTTTATACTTTTGATGTGACTACTTACATACTGAATTAACCCTTTAAAAAATGAGGTCAGTGACAGTGGTTTTACAAAGTAGTACTTTTAAGGGAATGTTTGCTGTTGATATAAAACACTGCTTTTCCAACTATAATTCCCATCAGGCATCTTTACAATTTTTGGCGGTTATTTAATATGACAATTTAATGCATTTGTTTTTTTTTTTGGGCTAGATCTCTATACACACTGCTGCAGAGTGAGTATGGACTTGCCCACTGCTTATACATACAGAGACACACGCTGTGAGTATGTAAGATTGCTGCCGCTGCGTAAATAGACATACTTTAATCCCGAAACAGATCTAGACATGTGGAGCTGGGAGGATCTTGCAGCACCGCACATGTCCTAAGACGGGATGTCCAACTCTCCAGGAGGGCCACTGTCCTGCAGATTTTAGCTCTAACTTGCCTTAACACAACTGCCTCTAAGTTTTCTAGTATGCCTAGTAAAACCTTGATTAGCTGGTTCAGTTGTGTTTAATTAGGGTTGGAGTTAAATTAAGGTTGGACAGTAGCCCTTCAGGAGCAGGATCAACACTCTTTCTTAAGAAGACAGAAAGTCCCTACAGGTTTGGAACTAAACAGTGACAAACATTTCATTTCATGCGAAATGGCACCATATCTTTGTTTAGTAGATATGAAACTGCTGAATCTACTGTGCATATACTGTACACTAACACACTTTTTCACACTGTCTGGACAGGTGATCATTTTCCTCTGACATATTTGATTAGTGATGGAGGGAGGGCAGTCATCATCCTCTGTGAAACCTAGCCATTGATCACTGATCTCGTTGAGTACTTCAAGTATCAGCATGAATCCTCTCCTGTTCTTTCTCTTTGAGAGGCAGTTTCCTAGCACCGATGAAAAAACCCTTCATACAGTCAGTAGATGCTACTTTACTCTTTTTACTTTAAAAAGTTCTGCTTTAACCCTCCTCCTCCTCCTCTCAATGTTTCTGGTGAAAGTGGTCATGTAAAAATAGTGACTTCTCATTTCGTGGCTGCACACTGTACACTGTCTTTTGTAAATATACCTCAATGTAAACTGTCCTTATATGCAACAACACATGTTCTCAAACAGAAGTACATTATTTTCACATGGCCTCCCGCATTGCTTTTAATTAGTGAGTGGCATCCATTTAATAAATGGCTGCTGGTAGCTGCATCTGTTCGCGGCTCAGTTGCCAAACAACAGCTACTTCCTCACTATGATCAGCCATGGATGTCACAGAAGTTATTCTTTTTATTCTGGAAATCAAATGTGCCACATATTTTTTTTGAAAAAGACGGGTAGACAGTAGCAGTGCTGAGTTTGTAAAATCAGTAATAAATGACTTCCTACCACTGTAAGTTGCATTTTAGTTTTTGTTCACTTGTCCCGCACAAACAGCATGTTTTTCACCTTCATATCTTCCTGTCAGCAGGTCTCGTGCGCCGCTGTAGTTCTGTCAGTCCTTAGGTTCAGGCAACCCTCGGCGGCTTTAATCAGCGTCTGCTAACGGGCGGCTCAGAAACAACAACTGCACGAAGAACAGCTGCAGTTTGGCAGCTGCTGAGCAAGCTGATCTCAATGCGGAAAATCACTATCAGTTATAGAAGAGTTTCCATTACAAACTGAAAAAATTTGCAGGGAACGTTGCCTCTCCAGGGTCGAAGCTGCATTGTTTTTTTGAGGTCTGAAGCACAATGGTTTCTGGGTCCTCAAACAGAACTATCAGTGAGTGGTCGAAGGTTATAGAAGAGTGCTGTGCTCATAATGAACTTTATTAAGTCTAAACAAACTGATTCCAGTTTGTGCTATTTTACTCATATTAATTTTTTGCAGTGGTGTTACTGTAAAAATTGAAAAAAACTGATTTGTTTAAAAAACAACAACAACAATAATACATAGGTTGAGCTCATGTTCTAGCAGAAAACGGTTTCTCGAGATTTGTTAATGTTGTGTGAACGCTGTTCTGTTGACTTTACAATTTAAGTAATTTAAGTGTAATGTTTAACACTGTACAATAAGGTTTAAGTGTTAACATTAAAATGCATTTTAAATTCAATAAATCAGAAAGCAAACAAAATAAAAGAAAAACGTTTTAAGCATTAAGCAAAGTTCACTTTTAAATCCATTATTGGTTTAATTTTTAATTCCAGACTGTTCATTATGATTGACTAATATTCATACATAACTTAATTGAAAATGCATTAATATCTTTAGAAATTTAAACCATGTAAAAGTACTGCTCATTGTTAATTTTCTTTAGCTATTGCTTTTTTAACTAACATTAAATAACCTGTTAATTCATCTGGTCAAATACCAACAGATTCAGTTACAGTTGTGTCATTTTTAACCCAGCAGGACATTCTTTCCTTTCAAAGAGGAATCAAACAAATGAAACCAATATTAAAAGAAATGGTTTCGCTTTATTTTCAGTATCAAAGTCTTTTAGCATATCCTTAAGAACAGACAGCCTGCTGTTGCAAGTTTGATAGAGGGCTGGAGCAGATTTGCATAAAGGTAGCAGCCATTGGTGGGAATGTAGTTTTGACTGTCTTTAAATCTGCTTGGGTGTGTGAGAGAACGATACAGCTGTACTGTAGAGACTAAGTCGGCTGCACGACTGAAGTTGATTTTAGGTGACTAGGTTGAAACTGAATTTTTGTTTTGCTAGGTAGTTTCTTCATTATTGGAGAAATGCTCTGCAATACTAGCTGGCAGCTTTCTGTGCAAGGTTAGCTATGCTAGCTCGTGCTGCTCACTAAGTCTTTGAGGGTTTGCGATTGATGGAGTAAAATGAATGATATATTTTCCTGATGGTTAAAAAAACACTTTGAATCAGTGCATGGTCCCATTCGCGTATAGACAACACAACTCAGTGGGGCGCACACTGATGGGTCTCTTAGATGTCATTGTTTGTGTGTGTGTGGTGTGGTATTGTGTGTGTGTGTGTGTGTGGCGGTGTGTGTGTGTGTGTGTGTGTGTGTGTGTGTGTGTGTGTGTGTGTGTGTGTGTGTGTGTGCGTGCGTGTGTGTGCGTGCGTGTGTTTTAAGTGTGTATTCATGCTGTCATGTCTGTCTGCCTGGCTGAATGGAGCATCTGTGATAGATGCTTTCACTGCTCTATTCTGCACTAATTGATTTCAATATTTCCTGCTCAGAACATGCAGACACTCAGCGCCGCCGTTCCCGCAGCTCAGCTCTCAAATCAGCTTCATTCTTCTGCTGGAATAAAAGCCGCTCTGCGGGCCTTTAGTTGGTGCCTGTGTGTTTGTATTATAAATTTCCCAACAACTTCATGTGGCCTTTGATCTCTGAGAGAGAGAGGAGGGAAGGCAGGGGGAATGATAGGTTTCTCAGAAGCAGGGAATCATATAGATTATGAAACATAAAGAATATTTGAGTCCATGAACAGAAGATACAGGTCTTGAAGTATGTGATAATGTGAATGGTGGAGTTTCCAGTTTATCAGTCACACTTTCACGTCATTACGGAAGGGATTTCTCTCATCTTTTCTACATCCGCCTTTCCATTGACTGGACACTTTATTTGGACATATTAATTGATTAATTACAAGAATGCCATTATTTACCATTTGCTTATAAGTGAACTAATAAGTATAGATTATGTTATAGCAGAAATCCAAATTCTTGAGTCCCCTCCCTTACGAAAATTAACCATGGTTTTATTATTGTAAAAGTATAATAACCATGTCTTTTTTTTGGGCAAATTGATAACCATTTTGTACAACCACAGTTTTACCACAAATACCATGGTTAAATTATGGCTAGTGTAACACTAAACATAAAACTATGATTGATTTGTGGTTACCATGGGTTTAACTATAGTAACCAAGGTTTTTTTCGTTGTAGTTGTTGCTGTTGTTGTTAAAACCATGGTTAATATTTGGAAGGGCTGACATAAGAGTAACATTCAACAGAAAGCCAAAGGCATGCTGGGATATGATTACTGTGACATCTGCAAATTTCACTCACAGCTTGATTATGGTCAGGGGGGCAATTTACTTAGGCTAATTAAAAGGAATACAGTAAACAATTAATATTGGGGGAAAAATAAAGTGATGTTTATGTCAGACGGCTCTGTTCTGTATCTCTCTGTGTGTGTGTGTGTGTGTGTGTGTGTGTGTGTGTGTGTGTGTGTGTGTGTGTGTCGGTGTGTGTGTGTGTGTGTTTACGTTTTAGCTATACTGTACTTTTTGTAACAAATTTATGAATGGAGTTAACCATGCTGTTTTTATTCTAAAATGCCAAACGAATTCGGGTTGTGGTTCGTCTGTACTATAACTAGCTGTATAAAACTGTCCCTGTTTATAAACATCGTAAATCTGTGATACATGTTTGTTTACTCTCGCTTCATTCAGTCATTGTTAATATTAAAGAGAAACAGTTCTGACATTTAAGTTCCAAATGCCAAATTTGACACGAGGTTTTTCCATCTATATAGGCTACAGGCTATCGATTTAAATATCTTTTCCTCAATGCTTGACTTTTCCGTACTTCATATTTGTATTTTTCCTTTTAAATTTACTGCTAGCTAAGTCTGAGAGGATTTTAAGCCTCAGCTCCTGCTTAATAAACGACACGCCAAATTCGTTTATCTGATCAAGCGTTACTAATCGAATTACAGGAATTTTTCTAACAATTATGATTTTAGTATGCTAACTAAATTAACAACAAAAAAGTATGTGTCGTCTTTAATTTACACTTTTATTTACAAATACACAATGTACACATTTTTCTAGGCAGCGTTATAAATAGGCCTAAAACAATTTTTTTTAAATGCCATATTCAACTAATAATAATAATAATAATAATATAATAATAATAATAATAATAATGGTATTTAGCGCCCTGCCGTGTAATTGTAGTTTATAAATTCCTCGCTATATTTCAACTGAATATAACCTTGCATTAATCATTTATGGCATGATCTCTCTTCCTCGTTCTCTCACTCGTCCTCTCTCTCTCTCTCTCTCTCTCTCTCTCTCTCTCTCCTCTTTTTGGCCGTGTCCTTGTCCTTATTTGTGAAAATTGTTTTCAAATAAAGTAAATAAAGTTTTTATTTTATTTTATTTTATCTTATTTTACAAATTCAGAGGAGCTTTCTGTTAGGGTTATTTTCGTTTAAAGTTAGGTTATAGTATTTATAACTAGCTGTAGTATATATAAAAACAATAGAAGCTTGTAGTCTTGAAGTTAGCTAAATGTGTGTGTGTGGGTGGGGGGGGGGGGGGGGGGTGTATATGTGGAGAGAGTGTGCTGTGATCAGATACTTGATTTATGTAAATAGACACTTTGATGCTGAAATGAAAGCAGGAGTTTGTTCTAATACCTTCATGAGAATGTGAATCATCTGTCAGTTCAGCCTCAATACGCTTTCACTAGGTTCAGCGGAATAACCTTGCTCAAGATTGTTTGAAAATCTGTCTTTTTTTCAATGAACTGGCAAGTTCTTCTGACCTGTGTTTTTCAATTGAACCTTCTTTTTTTTGTCATAAATGTTAATTGTTTTTGATGTGTTGATAGTTTAATGTGTGTTTAAAAAAAAAAAAAAAAAAAAGATTTTGAACAGATTTTTGAGCAGAGCAGATGAGCAGATTTTTCTTTCTTTCTTTTTTTCTTTCTTTCTTTCTTTCTTGCTTTCTTTCTTTCTTTCTTTTCTTTCTTTCGTTTTTCTTTTATTTCTTTCTTTCATGTTGCATTTCTGTGGTTTTGGTTTTTGCCTACATTGTGACACTAAAAGCTGAAATCAGTTACATTGTAAGGAGCAGTAAACACTCCCCCATCAGAAAAAAACAAACAACAACAAACACAGCTCATTGATAAACACATTAATCTCTTCGTGAAAATGTAAAAATGTTCAAACGAAGAAAAACAGAAATGAGTTCAAGTATAAAAGTAAAAATCTAATAATATTTATAACGTGTGTACCTATAACATTATTATTATTATTTTATTTTCAGACAAACTTGTACCCAAATGTGAGCCAAATCTGACAAAAACGTTTTCTGTTAGTGTTGTGGGTTTAGTGTCAGATAGTATTTATAACGAGCTGTACAGAAAAACAATAGAAGTCTATGGAATGTCTCCATTTAAATAGCAAACCGCATTTAAAGTAAACGCGCGCGCGCGCGTGAGTGTTGTTCAGTCTTTCAGTCCCATCAGATCAATCAGACTGAAGGCTGCTCTGCTCTTTCATATGTTGAGCAACAGCGCCCTCTTGTGGACAAACGCTGCGTGGGAATCAGAACAAGAGAGCTGCACTATGGCTGCAACACTCTGAGCTCACGTGATCAGCTTAGAAGGCTTCAACGTTATATGCTCTGCGACTGCGAGCATCTGTTTATGCGAAGTTGCATCCGCCCAGACCTGTCGAGAGTCAATTAATGGCGTCATGGCTGATTATTGAAGTGGATCAGTGAACTTAACGCGTCTTTGAAGTGGTCTGAGCTGCTCTCTTTCTGTTTACCTTTAGATTAAATCTTCATTCCTATTCCTTTTGGCGATTTTTTTTTTCCTCTATTTGTTAAATGAGGCATTTACAGGAAAATAAACTGTTTTCAAAAAAAAAAATTTCAGGCTGTCAAATGACATTGATTCCACTGCAGATGACGATAAAACACACACTCAACACAAACCAGATCCGATTCACTTTCACACCACATAAACAATAAAATCAACCAGAGACGCTTCACTGTGTGCAGATTTGGATATTTTCATAGTCTTTTTGATGTTATTTGAGTCATTCTACGAAACGGGTGCCATTTCCATGTTGCAGTTTTCCAAATTTTCATGAAGAACAAACTTTTTTTCTTTTTCTTACAACTTTACAGATATGTTAATCCTCCAAAAAACATATTTTTCCACCTCAGGCACAAAATCCTTAATAATATTATCCTTTTATTCAGGCAAAGGGGGGGGGGGTGAAGTCTTTCTTGTACCACCCCATCACGGACATATATGTATGCCAGTAGAGTATAAAACAAGAAATTTATTTTTTAAATCTAATGTTTTCCTAATAGTAAAATGTCCTTTTTTGGAAGCCATCAATAGAAAGTCTGTAAGTTAATAAAAAAATTTTATTCTTAGTTTTTTATCTTGAAATATGAATTTGACATTTCAATGGCCTCATTGTTTGTACTAAAAAACGAATACACTTAAAAAATACAAATAAAGTTACATTTATTTGATTAGTTCAAACAACAACAACATCATTCAACATTAATTTTTGTAAAATTTAACTTATTTTACATACAATTGTAACAAAATGACCCTGTGGACGGGGTGGTAACTGATGTCACGCGGGTAGTTCACTGTGACAGGGTGGTATGAACAATGCGTTTATCTATATGATATGCTTGTTTTAAACTTTATACAACTGGGGAGGGAAACATTAAACTTAGAGATTTAATGGAAAACATTGGTGATGCTCTGAAAAAAAAAGAGCATCATATCAGTGACAGGGAGAGTAGCATCCACACATCCCTCTGTATTTTCCATGTGGCGGGATGTCACAGGCTGTGGTGCTTGAATGATTTCAAGCACATCATCGAAGAGATACCAGAGGAAGTCATCTCTTGGAGGCCAGAAGAACCTATTGGCACCAACACGGTGCATACACTTTACAAGGGCATGTGTTTCGATCTGTTTCCATGATGATCCCAGGATAAAGGTCATTATCATATTTAAGCACGCACCACTTCCCAATGAGATCTTCACTATCCCAAGCAATTGCTTCTGTTGGAACCTTTTTGGGTGTTTTGTTAAAAAAGAGAAATGCTGTGTGGTGAAGCACTGACAACTTAGCTGGTTTTGCGTGGCGCACATGCAACTAACTTCCCGGTAAAGGATTTCTCCTGGAGTAAATGTGACCACTTGGTGGGTTTTCATTGTGGATGGCACTGGTGGAATCTGGCCTGGCATCTTTTCCATTGCCTGCTCCACTGCTTCAGATGCTACATAAAACAACTTAACAGTTGTAGGGTTTCAGTGAGTGCCATATATAGCTCATGGGCATCGGGTATGTTCTGATGCGTTGGTCACCAGCTTGTCCGCTGTTCTTTCAAGGTTCCCCCCCAACACCGTCCAGAGAGTGAGTGAGATGGTGATTGAGTGACAGTGATTGAGTGAGTGATAGCGATAGTTGAGTGACAGTGAGTGAGTTAAAGAGATTGAGTGAGTGTAAGACATAGTGAGTAATAAGTGTTTGAGTGATATAGTGAGTGAGTGAATGAACAAAAACAGGGTTAAGTTAACAGAAAAAAAAAAAAAAAATGATTAGCCTATATTAGAATCCTTGATTTCCACACATTCAAATGGGAAGCAGAACCACCCCCGGCCCACATCCCCCTACCACTGCGTCACAATAAAACATGTGACGGGGTGGTAAATTTCAACCAAAATGGCCGCAGAGATCTCCACATGTAAGTCAAGTTCCTCACCTAGAATACATGCATTCTATCTGAAATATATATATTTTTGCATTAAAAATGTAAAATAAAAAATAAAAAATCAGTTTTCCCTTTCTATTTTAGCGTTGACAGGGGTGGTTGGTTTAAGCTTGGACGGAACCTGCCTAACATGAAAAAAATCAACAAATAAAGATTGCAGAGGAATGTCAGTACTTGCCTGCCTGCTTTTGTTCTTGGCGGCAAAGAAGGCTACAATGATGTCACTTCCGCCCTCTGATGTCATTTAAAGCAACAGTACATTTATTTATAGATAAAACAAGTTAGTGTATTTGAAGGGTGGTAAGTCAAACTGAGGGGCCTTTACACAAATAATAAAAATATTTACAAAATAAGTTCTTTATTTTGAATAAAATATATCTTATGTGAAAAGGGACATGCACAAAATCCTGAAAATAATAAATGTTTAAAAAATACATAACTTATTTGGTGATATTTTAGATGAAAATGTCATGTTAGTCAACTTACGGACAAATGTGAACTTGGCTATGAACTAAAAACAAAATGATTAAAATAGTATGTTATTCTTTAAAAATATATTTTTATCATATATCATGTTAACAAAAACACTTGAATGAATACATTTAAGCTTTGTAAACACATTTTTGGGACATGTTTGTGCCTTATGCATCTCATCAAATGTTTGCGGACCCAAAGGGCACCCTGCTTTAGAATGACTCATTTGTTGTGGGTTTTTTTTATATCTGTTAAGAAATATGTGAGCAATATTACAAGGTAAATAAACCCAATGCTGCAGCAATAACATGATTAAACTTTATGCAACTTATTTAAATTCAACACATGTAGTAAAACCTATGAGTAAAACCAGGAAAGCTGTTCAGAATGTATGAACACTCAACTGTGGTGAGTCTCTCTGTGCACACACACACACACACATACACACAGAAGCAGCCGAACCTACAGAAACACAAGAGCATGTGTGTAGATACATCGGTATGTTCATATGAGTGTGTTTGCCATCTCACCTAATAAACTACAACATCACCAAGAACATTGTTGACCTGCACAGTTTGACCCATCTGTGACTGCAGGCCTGCAACACACACACACACACACACACACACACACACACACACACACACACACACACACACACACACACACACACACACACACACACACACACACACACACACACTATGACAGCTCAGAGCTGATGGTGGAGATGTCACAGGTCCTCAACACTATAGTTCATCATGAGTTCGTCTACACACAGTTTAAGTAATTTCTGCATTATTTTATGTCCCAGCTAATAAAAATACTAACAAAAAATGTATTTAAAGATTGTTTCTTTCTTTCTTTCTTCTTCTTCTTCAAACCAAGTAGTATTCTTAGTCTAACTTTAACTGAGGGATTAGCCTAGTTTAGATACTGCGCTGTGCGTTTAACATCCGACTTGCTTTCGATTGATAGCCTATGAAGCATGATTAAAGTATTGCCAGTTGTTTTAAATGTATAGCTATTGCAGATGTGAATGCAGATGATAAAATAATCGGAGCAAAAAGATTCTGCAAATATATCAAGACAGCTACAGCATTATATTTTTCTCGGAAGAAGGTGCATAACCAGTGAAGCAAGCAAGGACAGGTGATGTGTGTTTCTTTTTGTTCAAAAAGAAGCTCTTTTAAAGCCACATACCTTGAGGAATTGTTTTAATTACGTGGGAAGACTTGATAGTGTGCCATTTGTTAGCATGATTACTCTTGCCAACAATAGACTTCATATGCTGGCAGACCAGTTGGAAAGAAAAGTTTTATTTGACAATGAGAAATTACCAAGAGTTTAGTATTTTTCTTCTCATGTCATACTAGGAACATTTTAGATTCTTTTTATCTTTTAGAAACATACAAGGAGTGCTATTTTGGAAGAATGCCGATCCAGTAGAAATTAAAAAGGGTCCAAAATCAAGCTTATGTTTTAGTCCCCAGCCACTTTAATTATGTGGACAAATTCATTCTTCAAAATAACCCCTTTTGTGTTTCTGGGAACAAAGAAAGTCACAGACATTTTAGGATGACATGAGGGTAAAGTAATGACAGAATTCTCATTTGTTAAGGTAAATCTAGCACCATTAGTACCAGCAGACCTTTTTTTTTTTTTTTTTCAAAAGAGGGTAACAATCTGGAAATATTGTTAAGGTCAAATAATGTTGCTATGTATTTGAAAAAATTCCAACAGTTCATTGGCTAATAGTATTGGAGGTATCAAGCAGAAATGTAGCATACTGCTCTATCATTTATACATGGAACAAAGGAAAGATAACATCTCCCAAAATTTGTTTCTTTTTAAATCCAAAGATAAAACTGTGTAACTTGAATAAACAGAAACAACTGGGTGGAGAAATGTACAAACTAATTACAAATTCAAATTTATTAACTTCAAAGAACAATGAAAAGTTTTAAAATGATATATCAATAAAAAAAGAAAAGATCAGCTAGGAAAAAAAAAAAACCTGGCTGACTTCATTTAAAAAAAAAAAAACTGTAAAAATGAAAAGAACTATGTACAATACATATAACAACAATACTAAAGAAAAATAAACTTGTGTTCAGTAAATCATGGAACTGTTAAAAGGTATAAGGTCAAAAGAAACAAATGTTTTGTTATGGACTATTCTCAGAATATGAATCCACTTCTTCAGAGACCAGTCCAAGATATTCATTATCCAAACATTTTAGTATTCCTTTGTGAACAGTATGACATGGGTTAGTATTTTGGTTCCTGCCAATACTGCTGTGACACATCATCATATCATCATATTTCTCCCAGTCTAGAGAGGTAATTTTTCTGCAGAAGCCACGTACTGTCCAAGAGATTCCATTGTAGGTCCTGGAATGAATGTGACTATAAGTGACCAAATGATTGTCCATCTCCTCGCCACAGGATTTCCTCGACACTGGATGGTTTGTATTCGCACTCGTTTCAATGCACAGTAGTGGTCCAGTAATGCAGCTGTGGGACTGAGCCATTGCAGAGGAATTTAATTTATGAAATATCTTTGATTTCCAGCCATCTGACACACTCTTGGGGGATTTTAGTGGCTTCAGATACTTGGGTCTTGTGAAGGTGTAGTGCATCTTTCAGTGCTGCTTGAGACCTCTTCAGTCTACTAGTCTGCAAAATATCTTCATGGGATACAATGAATCTTTTCCAACCTCCTTTAGTGACAATGGTGAAGCCCTCCCAATCCAACATATGTGAGGATTTTTTTTTTTTTTTTTTTTTGCACCCTTTGTCAAGATAATAGCAGAATGATCCACTGTCACAGAAAGCAGAGCAAAGGTACTGGCAAAAAGAAGCCAAAGGTACAGGTAATATTTACACTTACAAAACATTTTGTCAACTGCAATGGGTGTTTTAGCTTTCTGGTAGTTTGCCATTTTTCAAGATATAAATTTTTAGTCCATGAGGCCATGTTTCATTTTTTTTTTTATTTTTATTTTTTATTTTACAGCGCTTTAAGTGTTGTATACACTTTTTGTGGTGGCATGCCATCCTTATGATATTTGGGGGACAAGTTCTGGAAGGAAATGAAGATTGTCTCTGGTCATCATGATGTGCTGCAATCTTCACAGATTTTGCAGGACCTTATGCTTCATAGATCTGTGCAGGCTCTCTCAATTCCAGTTATGTCTGTTAAATGGTCATCTTCAGTGACATATGGCAGGACTCCTACAAATCATCTCTTCAGCTGAGCGCTGCAAGTTTCTGAGATAACACAGGTAAACCTTTGTCATCACTTCCTTCTGATCTGCTTTACAGCAAATAACTGTAAACGAATGAGCTCCATTGCTTCTTCCAGTGAATCATAATGTAAAGGTTATGCCATAGCTCATAGATAGAATTCCTCTAACCGTGTTTCCCTCTCTTGTCTTATGCATTCCCGCATCATCTGATGAGCTTGATGCAGTGTGTACAACTTTTTATCCTGATGATAAAAAGGTGATGAGCTGTGAGTCTTCTTTCAGGCTTCCTTGTCCCCAGACTCCAAAACCACTGGATTGACGCGCAGGTCTATCTCACTGGAGTGCTCTCTTCTCCCTATCATCACTAGACACGCCTTCTTCGCCGATTGGCAGCAAGTAAAAGGTGTGTGTGTAGAATTCGGTCTGACATTGTGGTCAAAAAGCGTGCTTCAAATATTGCTTTTCTAGTGCAACTTTTAAGCAATAACTGGTTCATTGGCTGTTGGCATCCTTGTGATCATCACATTCTGTGCACTGCCTAATTCATTATGTTGTTGCAGTGAGATGCAACATTTGGAAAAGGGACCTGCTTTCCTGAATCTAAGAGTGCATGAGATTTTGATATATTTTTCCATATCCACTCATAAGCGACATGGAGTCCATCCTCCACGCTTCCAGGATGATATATTCCCTTTTACATATGTTGAGGGATTTTTCCATTTGTAGTTTATCACTTTTTCATATTAGATTTCTCTGTCTCTCTCCATGAGAGAGACTTATCTCAAACTTCTAATATCATAGCATTCACTTTGCTGGATTTGTGTCTGCTTTTGACTCTGCAGAATAAAAAAATCTACTGAGCTTTCTTTGTGAATCCATCAGTAGTTTGGACCTTGATCTTGACATTTGTGTTGTTTGTGCATAGCTCAAGCGATTTGCTAGATATTGTGCCTGTATGTCTTGACAAAAGTATAAAAGATTTATTTGCTGAACTTTTTTTGTTTAGTTGTTGGCTTAAATTTTGGCTCTGCATACACCTTCTGCAGAGGGAACTGCTATATTCTATCCTGTAATTATCTGTCTCCTTTTGCAGCATTGATGACTTTGATGTCATCACTTCTCACACTGGCCGGGTTTCCTTTGGCATATGATTAAAAACAGGAATTATTTTTTAATGTAATTCCAAATGAGTTAGGGCATTTTAATTAACCTTATTTTTATGTGTAAGAAGTTATATAATCATGGCAAGCTCTATCCATGTCATCCATTCTATATTGGCCTACATTTGTATTATTGCTACTTCTCTTTATGACTAGCCGGATGCAATTTGATAGCTTTCTAAACAATAGACTTAATTTTAAACATTTAAGCTAAAATTATAAATAATTATTTTCTGTTAATCTATCCATCAAATAAATATGGATCATTTCATTTTGTGGAACTAAATCAAACAGCGCTCATTAAAATAAGAATTGATACATTATTTTATTGCCAAAAAATTGTGCATTGCTCTGCATCTTTTATGTCCTGGGTATAAAATATTACGCCATTAATAATGTGACCGGTGGAGGATAATTTGATATGCACAAAATATTTTCTTGATTTCAAAATTAATAATAATAAAAAAATAATAATAATAATAAAAAAACTTTTCTTGACATGTATCCTGTAAATTGTATTGCCCTGCACGCATGCTACATTCAAAAATAAAAAAAAATAAAAAATTAATTCTAACAGCATTTTACCTTGTTCCTCAGCCTGTTTTGTTTTCCCACTACAGTGCTGAAGGTATTTAATTTTTTTTAAGGTGGCAGAAACACTTTAAATGTCTATTGACTGTTAAAAAGTATTCACAAAACTAAGACAATACACAATTATATGTTTTCCCTCATTTTTATTGGACAAATCCAGCATCATTCCCAGTAAAGTGTTAGTACAGCCAGAGAAATTACAGTACATCACAGGTAAGATGTAAGATCACAGTGCATTGGCTATGATTATTTTAGAAAGAAAGAAAGAAAAGAAAGAAAGAAAGAAAGAAAGAAAGAAAGAAAGAAAGACAACATTACGTTTTCTGACAATATCAAGCACAGATCTAAAATACTTAATCCCATATTTAAAGGGGGAAAAAACATTGATAGCAATAACAACAGTAAATATACCCAGCACTGCACAAGCACAAAAGAGCAATGTAAATAGACAGATAAGATGGAGAGGCAGCTTTCGCGTGATGTCCACTTCTCCTCCAGAGATTTGATAAATTCTAAAGAAGGGAGTAAGTTATGGTGTTTCTGCTCCACGCCACAAAATACTTTACAATATGAAACGGCACACCGGTTTGGAGAGATTTACTAACGGGCATGGGGTGGAAAGTGACGCCACTGCTTGAATTCTATTTTGTTATTTCTAAGGAAGAGGAAATATATAGGCTACAATGTTCATTTTTAATGCACAACGAACTGGCAGTGGATTTGTGCTGAGATTTGGGACTTAGAAATGGATGGAGAGGGTGATGTCATCGTCACCAGAATATATTCTGCTTGTTATATCTAAAGTAGGGAAATAGTTACAGGTGTTTGTTTTTAACAGCACAATATGTCTGCTATTTTATTAGACAGACCTGTGCATACTGACATTAAGTGCATGGATCACACATACACACACACACACACACACACACACACACACACACACACACACACACACACACACACACACACACACACACACACACACACACACACACACACCATATACATGGTAGAGGGCACAGTAAAGAGGGTTTATGGGGTGAATGTGGGTCATCTGTATGTCTTGACACAGTGCCACAGACCTTCTCTCATACATTACTGCCATTAGGCGTCCACCCAACTCTTAAAGTGACTCTTCAGCCTCTATTCAATGACCAGTGCATCCAAAGCCAGCCTCCTTATTTAGCCCTTAGTTCCCTTGTTATTTGTCTGTGGCGCGCAAGGTCCCGCCATTTTAAAAATTTAGGGTTTATATTAGGAGTGTGTTCCCTTTTTCGCTGACCCTGATCTTCAAATTTGGGGACTCAGGGGGTCTCTGCTGTCTGAATCATCTGTTCCCTGTTCCTGAGCTACCCTGTCTGTCTGTGCTTTCCCCCGTTTAAACTGTTCTGTCAGACTTTAAAAAGAGGTCCTTGTGTCTTGATGAAAACCAATAGGGGGTCAACACACTACTGATCAGGGAAAAAGGAATCCCAAATAAATACAAAGGTTTCATCAGCACAATTTGGGAGTTTTAAACTGACATTTTTTTCCCCGTCCAGTTCCATCTAGAGCACTGAAAATGCATATGGGCGTGATTGTAGGGTGCTCACTTTTTAGTGCACCTTTTTTCAAAAGTTAAGTCAAAAATATATTTCGTTTTTTACAAGTTTGTGTGTTTCCGGGGAAAGTACAACTTTTCAATGTATAATCCATTTGATAAAGCCAAAAATCAGGCTCATTACCCAGTTTGCCCTTCTATCCCTCTTTGTATGATTAATAGACTTCTTTTCAATTAAAAATATTTGCTCTGAAATGAATAAGCATTTAAAAATAAATACAATGAGGTGACATTATTCCTCACTTAACCATCCACAATTAAACTACAAAAAGACCTTTGTAAAAACATTAACAATTTACAGAGGTCGTCGTCACCTTTATTTATATAGCTTTATACAATACATATTGTTAAACGCTTTGTCAGGGGTCAAACAGGAAAACAATTGTATCAATAATGCAAGAGGACCAATAGCAAAAATATTTTTTTTTTCATGCTAAAGTCAGTTCATTAATGATTCAGTGATGTTATCCCTCCAGTTAAGCTCTCTTCAAATAGGGGTCTGTGCAATCAGTCAAGCATCCACAACTAAGCAAGCCAAAGCCGACAGTGGCAAAGGGGAAACCCAAAAACTCCATCGGGACAGAAATGGAGAAAAACTTTGGGGAAACCAAAGGGGTAGGGGGGCCGGGCCCCCTGGGAGACGAAAACAGCTGGTGTGGTTAATTTCCCTGCTGCAACCGGTCTGTCATGGGAAAACTTTTTGGTCTGAGGGGTCCCTCTAGGTGCTGATCCACCATCCTTTTAAATATGGACTGGATCGGTGGCAAGGACCCAAAATAAAAATGAAAGAGACTAATATTAGTGTAGATGCCATTCTTCTTCAATGTAGGGGTATATCGGGGGTTATGGGGGAACAGTTCCCGGGTTTACCTAATTAATGCAGCCCAGAATTCCCCCCCCAAACAACTTAAATGATTGTTCCCGGTTTGGGCTAAATGGGAAAAAATTCCCCACAGTTGTTTTGAATTCAGGAATTTCAAATGGCCAGATTTTTTTAGATTGCAGGGGCGTGAAGGGGTTATAATGCAATTGAGCTCTCCAGTAAGGAGCAAACCATTCAGGGCTTTATAAAATTAGCCAGATTTTAAAATGTATTTAATTTCAATAGGTAGCCAGTGCAGAGTTGACAGAACCGGGGTTAAAATTGGGCGTACTTCCGTTTATAAGAACCCTAGCAGCTGCATTATGGACCAGCTGGAGATAGTTTATTAAACATTCAGAGCAACCACCCAATAAAGCATTACAATAATCTAACCTAGAGGTCAATTAAAATTTCTGCATTTGACATTACATACAACATATCATGAAGAACACCCAAAATTTTATCATCTCCCCCCACAATATTACAGATATCCTAAATACCTTATTAAACCTTAATAAAATTGATCATTAACTGGAACTTGGTGATAATATTTCAAAATGATTTCTGCATTTTTTCAGATAACAAAGGATCTGTACGATGGCTAAAACAAAATTTGGCGTGCACTGTATCAACTTGGGACGTAGAGGTCGTAATGGGTCGCTCACATCAAAGCATAAAAGATGGATATCTTTGAACACATTCTGCCATTCTAAAACAGCTTATTTTAACACACACTGATATTACAAACAAGTTTGAATGTTAAATGATGGTAGTCAAGATTTCTGTTATCATAAAAACAATTCCAGTGAGATGTTGATCTCTTGACCTTAAACCTAATAACTGTTTAAGAGCAGTAATCCTCTATAATCCACGTCACCACTTCAACAATCAATCAGTTTGAGCTCTTCTCTGCCCACTGTGTGGATCCTCTTCTGAGCTTCCTTTGACTACTGTAACTCCTCTGACAAAGAAGACAAATGGAAAAAATGGACTCCTGGAAGTCCTGGAACAAATGCATTTATAAAACATTATGTAAAACGGCCAATAATAATAAAAAACACACAATAATAAAAAAAATCAGTAACCTGACACATCTGACCAGCTTTTCTTATGCTGAACTTTGACCTTGGAAGTGCTTTTCTATACCTTATGGTGATTCATTTATTTATTTTTAAATAACATTGACAAAAATAATGATATACAGTATCAATTAAATAGATGTTATTATTTTAGAATAACTGCTGCACCC
>NW_024878600.1:0-3173 GCF_018340385.1 Cyprinus carpio
TGTTTCACGTACATGCACGAAAATTGGCACACATATGTAAAGCATCAGTACCTACAAAAAAAAGACTCTTGAGCCAATATCCGAAACCCAACAGGAAGTCGGTTATTTTTAATTTTATGAGCAAATTTTGCATCATTTTTGTCATTTGCATGCCTTGTATTTTAACCAACTCCTCCTAGAGATTTATTCAGATCCACACCAAAATTTGGTATGCCTAATCTAAAGGCCTTTTGATGTTAAATTGCGTAAGATCTTGAGTTTTCGTTGAAGGGCGCGGTCCGCGGGCGCCTGGCGAATTTCGATGGATTCGCCATGAAAATGAAGTTGCTATAACTCAGACATACAATGTCAATCTGCCACAAACTTCACATGTTTGATAAGACTCCTGACCTGAACAGATTGATATGCCCATATTCAGTTATAGTCATAGCGCCACCTACTGGCAACAGGAAGTGACATATTTTACACTGTAACAAACTACCCTGAGAAATTTTATGACATAAATTTTTTTTTTTCAGTCACTCTATTCTAAAGGCCTGTGCGATGTTAAATTGTGAAGATCTTGAGTTTTCGTTGAAAGGCGTGTCCATGGCGCCGTCACAAAGTTCGATGTCTCGCCATGGGAATAAAAGTTATTGTAACTCAGGCATAAAATGTCCGATCTTGCCTAAACTTCACATGTTTGATAAGAGTCCTGGCCTGAACACATCTGAAGGCCAATATTCCATTGGTGTGGCAAAATGCCTCGATAGCGCCACCTATACATTTTCAACGGAGTGCGCCTCGAAGCTACGTTTCACGTACATGTACAAAAATCGGTACACACATGTAACACACCAATACCTACAAAAAAGTCTCTTGGTACGAAATTCGAATCCCAACAGGAAGTCAGTTATTTTGAATTTTCTCTGCAAAATTTGTGTCGCTTTTGCCATTTTCAGGGGTTGTACTTTAACGAACTCCTCCTAGAGATTTATTCAGATCAACACCAAACTTTGTCAGTGTAATCTAAAGGCCTTTGCGATGTTAAATTGCGAAGATCTTGAGGTTTCGCTTGCAGGGCGTGTCTGTGGCGGCCTTACAAATTTTCGATGTTTCGCCATGAGAAAGGAAGTTGCTATAACTCAGACATACAATGTCCAATCTGCCCCAAACTTCACATGTTTGAGAAGACTCCTGACCTGAATATATCTACATGCCAATATTCAGATATCGCTATAGCGCCACCTGCTGGCAACAGGAAGTGACATGTTTTACGCCGTAACAAACTACTCCTAGAAATTTTATGACATTTTATAATTTTTTTTTGGTCAGTCTAATCTAAAAGGCCTTTTTGCGATGTTAAATTGTGAACATCTTGAGGTTTCATTAAAGGGTGTGGCCATGGCGCGCTGACAAAGTTCGATGTCCTCTCGCCATGGGAATAGAAGTTGTTGTAACTCAGGCATAAGATGTCCGATCTTCCCCAAACTTCACATGTTCGAAAAGAGTCTTGGCCTGAACACATCTGAAGGTCATTATTCCACTATAATCATAGCCACCTGCTGACAACAGAAAATGGCTTATTTTACACTAACTTAAACATGCAATGTCCAATCTGCACCAAACTTCAAATATTTGATAAGAGTCATGGCCTGAAGATATCTAAAGGCCAATGTTCAGTTATAATCATAGCGCCACCTGTTGGCAATAGGACACAACATGCTTTATACTAACTCAAACATTCCATGTTCAATCTGCACTAAATTTCATATGCTTGATAAAAGTGCTGGACTGAAGAAATCTACATGACAAAATCCAGTTATAGTCATAGCGCCACCAGCTGGCAGCAGGAAGATTGGCACATATAAATGACTTTGACATATTCCTCTTATATTTACCACATTAAACGCATATTTCTCGCCGTTCGCTGTTTTACAAAAAGCCACCCGGTGGCGGTGAGCCCGGTGCGAGGGGTCCGTTCATCGCTGCTTGCAGCTGCCAATTGGGCAGCTTTATTATTATTATTTTTTTTTTTTTAAACCTTCCGGGGGGTTTTGGGGGGCCTTAACATACTCAAAAACTCTTGAAAATTGGCACACACATTGGAACCTGCGGCCATCAGGGACGCCGCAGAGGCTGGGACCGGGCGTGGCACAGGGGCTCTACGGCGCCCCTGGAACACAGTCAGAAATCTTGAACCATAGCTCACACATACTTGCATGTATTTATATGAAACTCTGTACACTTATAGATCTCATTGAGCCGAACAACTTTCGGCTCTATGTCATAGGCTCCACCAACAGGAAGTGAGCTATTCAGGGCTGTTTAAAAAAAGCATGCTCTGGAATTTGAAATACTCCTCTGAGGGTTTTCCACTGCTTCTCCTCGAAACTTCGGTGAACATGATCTCAAGACATTGGGGATGAAAAATTGCCAGGGGATTTTTGATATCTCGAACGGTTTGTCCGTGGCGAGGCGTTGAAATTAGGGCAAAAAATGAGAAACAGGAAATGTCTAATAACATCCACATACATTCGCCTGATTTTGATCAAACTTCATCGGTTTTGTTCGATGTATGATGCCGATCGCATATATGTGACTATTAGGAGTCAAAGTTATAAGCGCCACCAACTGGCAGCAGGAAGTGTGTCATTTTCAAAATGCTTTGAATTCAGCATCTTATTTTCACTCGATTTGCTTCAAACTTCATCAGAATAATGACAAAACACGGCCGATGTAAATCTGTTGTGGGGATATTGATATCTAATATAGTGTTGCCATGGCAACGTGTCAAACTTGAATATTCTGTTCTGGTGATTTTGAGGCAGATAAAATGCTCAGAATTACTATCAGTATTAATGATAGCTAGACAATGGCAAAAGCACATAAATGGGCGTGGAAGGAGGCACTCTATAGCGCCACCTTTTACTATCAAAAGAAGTGGGGGTAAGTTTTAGCTACAGACACCAAACTCGGTACATAAATTGTTCTTATCAAGACGGACAACTTTCTAATTTACAGTCATCAGCTACCACTAACAGGAAGTCGGCTATTTTAGTTTAAATATGGATTTTTTGGAAAAATATAGCTGGTGAATTAATGCATACTGCTCAGAGGAGGAATTACACTATACACACCAAACTTTGTCTACATGATGACCAAAACATTGAGGAACCTAAATTGCTGATAGG
>NW_024878601.1:0-2251 GCF_018340385.1 Cyprinus carpio
GCGATTTATACACAGGAAAACAAAGGAACCAATGAGTTGCTATGGGAATGATTGAGAACAACTGATTTAGTTAACATTAAAGGGGTCATCCGATGCTACATGCATTTTTACAAGTTGTTTGAACTGAAATATGTGTTGGCAGTTGTGTGTACACAACCACCCTATAATGGCTAAAAAATCCACCCAAAGTGTTTTTTTTTTTTATCTACTAAATTTCTTTAACCCTTTCTCAAATTCGAGCTGAACTCAGATGCCTGTCTTAGTGACGCCACAAGAGACAGGCCCCTCCTCAGCGCATAGTTTCATTGGGACTATAGCGTTTTCAGCATTAGATTCGCACTGGCTGCCTACCTATAGACCTCACTCGTGAAGTGATCTTCGTCATCATCCCGCCATGTGTTTCGACACTGGAGCATATGTAGACAAGAATGAATCCTGCTGCATTGAGGTGTTGGATGTTGTTGAATGTACACACATAGCAGTCATCATTTAACTCTGACATCTGACATCTGAGCTACCAGCGGATTAATTTTTTTTTTTTTAGATAATGCGCCCCTGATCTACCTATAAATGCGCCTATCCTATCTGCGAATCATTTGTGGTTCAGCTTCACCTAGAGAAAAAGTTAGTATAAACTTCTGTGTTGAATTAATCTTTGCAAATTACCTTGTTTCCTAATAATGTGCTAATTAGCAAGTTTCCTGACCCGAGAAAATGGGGAGTGGGGGGTTTCTTTTGTTATGATCTTCACAGTCATCAGATCGCTGGCTCAAGAAGAGCGTCTTGTAATAGAGGAGCGTGGATCAGCAGAGGCTGCATTACACATTTAAATAGGAAATAACCACAAAATGGGGCTTTGCTCTGTAAAAGAGTGCTTGTTTTTGACCAGGAAGAGGTCATAAATTTTTTTTTTTACACTACCTTTGAGAAATTGTAACCAGAAACTATGTTACAGACTTTTCATTCAGACACTAAAGAATCATATCAACTTGTGGAAAAATGGGCATCTCAATGACCCCCATTTAAGCATAAATAAGAGTTTGAGGAACAATGACGGCTGTCCAGATGTCCTGCCACTTGCAAAAGTTAACTCGGCCAGGCATTCGTCACATAAAAAGTGAGTTGTTTTGTGCAAATGCCGCTAAGTCTATCCATCCGTTAATTTTAGACTGGATGATTCTTCTGTTGCCGTTATATAAGCAGTTATTATAAACCGAACACTTTTTTCTCAACATATCAATCATAGTTTTCTTTGCAGTAATGAATTGAGCAGCAGTGGTTGGATGTCGGCGTCAAGACCCAATCTATCGTACTGGCAGTCTTGTTGCTGTCTATGCAGACAGAAATAAGGGCTCCGATCCGACATTATCACCCTCCCAGACACACTACAGACTCTTTAGTGGCTGAGTAATCACTGCTGGATGTGGCGGCCGGGCACTCAGCTGTTTTGCTCAGACACGTGCTTTGCAGTGTAAAGACTGCAGCTGTGAAAAAAATAAAACATCTTGTTCCGTCTATAGTATTATCACATCCGTCTGCGATAAGAGTCACAAGTGTGTGCTTAGTTTAGGGGCTAGGTGTATCCTGGTAGTATTTTATGCACCTGAGGTTTCATATTTCATGGCTTGCGGCGATCACACTGATAAAAATGTGAGATCACACACAGCATGACTCATCAACACTAGGCACACGAAAGCGCCTTGTTATTTTCACCATGAAATGATCCCTGCATGGTCTACAGTAAAATGGAAATTGAAGAGACACTCAGCATTATTTTGGTTGATTGGTCGATTTGATGTGTGTGTGTGGTGTGTGTTGTGTGTGTGTGTGTGGTGTGTGTGGTGTGTTGTGTGTTTAGGTTGTATTATCCAAGGTTTACTGATAAGATTTGGATTTATTCTAACAAACATTAAGGGGGGGTTGCCTTGATCACATGGAGGCAGTGAATTTGTGTGTGGGCTATGAGCTTGTTTACGCAGACACTTCAAGTATTGTGAGCACAGCCGGCCACGGACGTATCAAATGCTTGTTAGGTCTGGTGTGGCAAGATTTTCATAAAAAACCTTTCTCTGATCCTGTGGCTAGTCATTCGCGTCTCCTTTGCCTCTGCCTGCCCCGTATCCTCACGGGCTCGTCCTCTTCTCCGTGTCTACATATAAAGTTCCTTAGTCTGTTATTATAACTATAGAGCAGATTTTTCGGTAGAATATATTTAGTGACATAAATATATTTAAGATAGATAGTAAATGTA
>NW_024878602.1:0-2635 GCF_018340385.1 Cyprinus carpio
TCTGCCCCTTTTTGGGGACTGCAGACTAGAAGTTAAAAACTTAGCAGAGGATGGTTCAATCCATCGACCTCTGGGTATGGGCCCACACACTTGCGCTGCGCCACTCTCTGTAAACCTCAGGGGGACACGAACCCACACCCCTGGAATAGGAGGCCTGGATTTACCCATTAGGCCACTGGGGCTGCTATGCAGTAGTTAACTTGCCCTTTTAATTCTCCATCTAATCAAGAAGACATTTTTAAAACAAATAATACAGCATACTTGATGATAAGATACTATGAGAGGACAGAGCTGATGCCCTTTTGTTAAGCACCTCAGGAATTCTAGCAGTTTAAAGCCTCTTAGCAGAGGATGGTTTCCATCCATCAAGCTCGGAGATAGCGGGCCCAGGTGTGGGGGGCACCCGTACCGCCGATGCGCCACTCTGCTGTAAAGTGATTCCTAGATTGGACTCTAAACCCACAATCCCATGCATTGGAAACGCAAGTGCATTTTTCTTTGATGCCGCTGGGGCTATTATGCAGCAAGCTAACTTGCCCTTTTAATTTTCATCTTATTCAGGAAGCTTTAAAAGACTACACACAGTCTTCTGGATGAATGACTACTATGAGAGGACCAAGCTGGGATGTTGCCCCTTTTTTAAGCATTATGCACGTCTAAAAGTAAAAAAGTCTTAGCAGAGGATGGTTCGATCCATTGACCTCTGGGTTACTGGGCCCAGCACGCTTCCGCTGCGCCACTCTGCTGTAAGTGATCCCTGATTGGATTCCTAACTTACCACAATCCCTGGCTTTAAAAACGCCAGTGCCTTTTCATTAGGCCACTGGGGCTGTTTCAACCGGCAGCCAACGCCCTTTAATTCTACATCTTGTTTGAGAGGCCTTTAAAAAAATACAAACACAGACTAGCCTGGATGAACAACTACACTATGAGGATAAGCTTTTACGACCAGGCTGTGGAAGTTGCCCCTTTTTGAGACTCGAGCGTCTAGAAGTTAGCCACTCTGCTGTAAATCAATCCTGCTGGGACTTGAACCCACAATCCCCTGGCTGAAGGCCAGACTGCCTTATCCATAAGGCCACTGGGGGCTAGTGGTGCAGCAGCTAACTTGCCCTTTTAATTCTATATCTCTTATTCAGGAGGCCTTTAAAATACACACACACAGGCTTCTGGATGAACAACTATGAGAGGACCAAGCTTTTCATGTTGCACATTTTTTTTTTAAGCATTTAGGCACATCTTGAAGTTACAAAGAGTCTTAGCAGAGGATGGTTTCCATCCATCAAGCTCTGAGATACGGGCCCAGCACGCTTCGCTGCGCCGTAAGTGATTCCAGATTGGACTCTAACACACACAATCCCAGGCTTGGAACGCCAGTGCATTTTCCTTTAGGCCGCTGGGGCTATTATGCAGCAGCTAACTTGCCCTTTTAATTCTTCATCTTATTCAGGAAGCTTTTAAAATACTTACACACAGTCTTCTGGATGAATGACTACTATGAGAGGACCAAGCTGTGGATGTTGCCTTTTTTTAAGCATTTAGGCACGTCTCAAAGTTAAAAGTCTTAGCAGAGGATGGTTTGATCCATCGACCTCTGGGTTATGGGCCCAGCACGCTTCCGCTGCGCCACTCTGCTGTAAGTGATCCCTGATTGGATTCTAACACACAATCCCTGGCTTAAAACGCCAGTGCCTTTTCCATTAGGCCACTGGGGCTGTTTTGTGGCAGCTAACTTGCCCTTTTAATTCTACATCTTGTTTGAGAGGCCTTTAAAATACAAACACAGATTCTTCTGGATGAACAACTACTATGAGAGGACCAAGCTTTTCACGACCAGGCTGTGGAAGTTGCCCCTTTTTTGGGGACTCAGGCACGTCTAGAAGTTAAAAACTCTTAGCAGAGGATGGTTTCGATCCATCGACCTCTGGGTTATGGGCCCAGCACGCTTCCGCGCTGCGCCACTCTGCTGTAAACCACCCCAGATGGGACTCGAACCCACAATCCCTGGCTTAGGAGGCCAGTGCCTTATCCATTAGGCCACTGGGGCTGTTAGGCAGTAGGCAACTTACCCTTTTAATTCTGCATCTCATTCAGGAGGCCTTTAAAATACACACACCAAGTCTTCTAGATGAATGACAAAAAAGAGAGGACAAAGATTTTCATGACCAGGCTTTGGATGCTGCCCCTTTATTGGAGACTCAGGCATGTCTGGAAGTTAAAGAAGAAACAGCAGAGAGAGGTTTCCATCCATCAACCTCTGGGTTATGGGCCCAGGACTCTTTCTGCTGCGCCACTCTGCTGTAAATCAATCCTGCTGGGACTTGAACCCACAATCCCTGGCTTCGAAGGCCAGTGCCTTATCCATAAGGCCACTGGGGCTAGACACAGTGGATGTTGCCCCCTTTTTTGGGGACTCAGGCACATCTAGAAGTTAAAAAACTCTTGAGGCAGAGGATGGTTTCAATCCATCGATGTTAAGCACTCAGGCGCTTCTAGAAGTTAAAACCTCTTAGCAGAGGATGGTTTCCATCCATCAAGCCTGGAATAGGAGGCCTGGGATTTACCCATTAGGCCACTGGGGCTGCATGCAGTAGTTAACTTGCCCTTTTAATTCTCCATCTTAATCAAAACATTT
>NW_024878603.1:0-3955 GCF_018340385.1 Cyprinus carpio
CTTTGAGGCCTGAGTCCCCAAAAAGGGCAACTTCCACAGCTGTCGTGAAAAGCTGGTCCTCTCAAGTAGTGTTCATCAGAAGAATCTGTGTTTTTATTTTAAAGGCCTCTCAAACAAGATGTAGAATTAAAAGGGCAAGGTTAGCTGCCACAAAACAGCCCCAGTGGCCTAATGGAAAAGGCACTGGCGTTTAAGCCAGGGATTGTGTGTTAGAATCCAATCAGGGATCACTTACAGCAGAGTGGCGCAGCGGAAGCGTGCTGGGCCCATAACCCAGAGGTCGATAGACGTGGTATCGTAAACCATCCCTCTGTGCCTAAGACTCTTTTATCTTAGTTAACTTCAAGACTGTGTCGTTTAAATGCTTAAAAATATGTGCACATGGCAAAAGCTTGCCGCTTTTCATTATGGTCCGATTCTGACTCATAGTAGTCGTTCATCCAGAAGCCAGGTAGTGTGAGGTGGGGTGTATTTTAGTAAGAGGAGGCCACTCCTGAAGGGAAGATATATGCAAGCCTGGGATAGTGGGTTAGGCAGCAAAATCTAGAGTCACTTAAAGCACACTGGCGCGCAAGCTGTAAGCGTGCCGCGCCCGTATCTCAGAAGCTTGACTGGATGGATATAATCCTCTGCAAGGAGGTTTTAACCTTTTAGAGAAGCGGCCTCGACGGCTTAAGTTAGAATGGCACAGGCTCGGACGTCATCATAGAGTCGTTCAGCCAGAAGGCTGTATGAGGTTGTTACAGCAGCTCCAGATGAAGATGCAGCACTAGAAGAGTCCTGCTAACTACTGCATAGCAGCCCCAGTGGCCCAACAATGGGTAAAATCCCAGGCCTCCTCATTTCAGGTGGTGTGGGTTCGTGTCCCACCTGCAGTGGTTAACTTCCAGAGTGGCGCGAAGCAAGTGTGCTGGGCCCATAACCCAGAGGCAAGGTCCATGGATCGAAACCATCCTCTGCTAAGAGTGTGTTTAACTCTCTATGCGCTTCCTGAGTCCCCTTTGTTGTCATTCATCTAGAATGACCGCTTCTGGTTGTTCCAGAGACTCTGTGTTTGTATTTTAAAGGCCTCCTGAACAAGATGTGGAATTAAAAGGGCAAGTTAGCTGTTACAAAAAACAGCCCCCAGTGGCCTACTTGAAAAGGCACTGGCTGCTCTAAGCCACGTGATTGTCAATGTTAGAGTTCCCATTCTGGGATCACTTACAGCAGAGTGGAGGCAAGCTGGCCAGGCGCAGCTGGGCCTTATACAACCTAGAGGTCGATGGATCTAAACTATCATCCTGCTAAGACTCCTTTTAACTTCAAGATGTGCCTAAATGCTTAAAAAAAAAAATGTGCAACATGAAAAGTTTGGTCCTCTCACATAGTGAAGTCGTTCATCCAGAAGCCTGTGTGTGTGTATTTTACAAGGCCTCCTGAATAAGATATAGAATTAAAAGGGCAAGTTAGCTTGCCTGCACCCTGGCCCCACAGTGGTCTTATGGAGTTAATGCACTGGCCTTCGAAGCCAGGGATCGCTTAGGGTTCATAGTCCCAGAAGGATTGGTTTACAGCAGAAGTGTTTTGTCGCAGCAGAAGAGTCCTGGGCCCATAAACCCAGAGGTGCTGCGTGGATTGTTTGGAAAATGCCTTTCTCTGCTGGTTTCTTCTTTAAATTTCAGGAGAATTGCCTGAGGTCTCCAATAAAGGGCGCAGAAAGGCAGCATCCAAAGATCCTTGGTCCGTTTGGTCACGTTGCCCATCCGTTGTCCTCTATTTTTTGGTCCATTCATCTAGAAAGAAGAAACTTGAGGATAACTAGTGTGTGTGTGATTTAAAGGCTCCCTCTGACTGAGATTGCAGACAGAAATTACCAAAGGTGGTAAGTTGGCCATAACAGCCCCCTCCAGTGGCCCCCCTACTGGACTATACGGCAAATGGTCCCCTCAGCCCGACAGGGGGGAGGGTGGGGGATTGTGGGTACCTCGAGTCCCATCTGGGGGGGGTTTGGTTCCACCCGCAGATTGGCGGCATCGGAAAAGCGTGCTTGGTGATGGGCCTAACCCATGAGGTCGATGGATCGAACCCCATCCTCTGCCTAAGGCGGTTTTAACTTTAGGGTCGGGCCTGAAGTCCCAAAAAAAGGGCACTTCAACAGATCAGGTCGTTGTGGAAAAGCTTGGTCCTCTCCATAGTAGTGGTGTTTCCAGAAGGAATTGTGTTTGTATTTTAAAGGGGGCTCTCCAAAACAAGATGTAGAATCTAAAAGGGCAAGTTAGACTGCCACAAACACAGCCCCAGTGGCCTAATGGAAAAGGCCCTGGGCTGGTTTTAAAAGCCAGTGAGTTGTGTGTTAGAATCCCAATCAGGGATCAATTACAGCAGAGTGGACGCAGCGGAAGCGTGCTGGGCCCATAACCCAGAGGTCGATGGATCGAAAGCATCCTCTGCTAAGACTTTTTAACTTTGAGACGTGCCCTAAAAGCATGAAAAAAAAGGCGGGCGGGCAAATCCACAGCTCTGGTACTCTAATCGTAGTCATTCATCCAGAAGACTGTGTGTAAGTATTTTAAAAGCTTCCTGAATAGCGATGAAGAAGTAAAAAAGGGCAGGCAGTTAGCTGCTGCATAATAGGCCCCAGCTGGGCTAAAGGAAAAAATGCACTGGCGTTCCAAGCCTGGGATTGTGTGAGAGTCCAATCTGGAATCACTTACAGCAGAGTGGCGCAGCGGACGCGTGCTGGGCCCCGACATCTCAGGGCTTGATGGATGGAAACCATCCCTCTCTGCTAGAGGCCTTTTAACTTCTAGAAAGCGCCTGATTTTCGTGCTTAACAAAAGGGGCACAGCAACCGGTCGTGAAAAGCCTGGATGCACTCTAGTAGGTTCTCATCCAGAAGGCTGTCTGAGGTTGTTTTTAAATGCCTCTGATTAAGATGGAGAATTAAAAGGGCAAGTTAACTACTGCAGAAGCAGCCCCAGTGGCCTAATGGGAAATCCCAGGCACTCCTCTTCAAGGTGGTGTGGGTTCGTGTCCCACCTGCAGTGGTTTACAGCAGAGTGCGCAGCACGTGTGTGGGCCATAACCCAGCGGTCGCTGGATTGGAAACCATCCTCTGCTAAGAGGTTTTTAACTTCTAGTGAGCCCCTGAGTCCCCAAAAAAAGGGGCAAACCACTGTTGTCCGTGAAAAGCTTGGTCCTCTCATTCCCCCCCCCCACCCCCCAGTTGTTCATCCAGAAGACTCTGTGTTTTGTATTTTAAAGGCCTCCTGAACAAGACATGTGGAACAACACCAAAGGAGCAAGTTAGCTGGTCCCCCCCATTAAAAACAGCCCCAGTGGCCTATAATGGAAAAGGCAGCTGGCGTTCTTAAGCCACGGATTGTGTGTTAGAGTCCCATCTGGGACTACTTACAATAGGGCCAGCCAGAGGGCTTAGCGGAAGCGCATGCTGTGCCCATAACCCAGAGGTCGTCGAGGATCGAAAACCATCCTCTGCTAAGACTCTTTAACTTCAGCTCAAGATGTGCCTAAATGCTTAAAAAAAATGTGCAACATGAAAAGCTTGGTCCCTCTCATAGTTAGTCGCTCATCCAGAAGCCTGTGTGTGTAAAATTTAAGCGCCTCCTGAATAAGATATAGAATTAAAAGGGCAAAGTTAGCTGCGCACCCCAGCCCCAGTGGCCTTATGGATAAGGCACTAGCCTTCTAAGCCACAGGGATTGTGGGTTCAAGTCCCAGCAGGATTGTTTACAGCAGAGTGGCGCAGCAGAGGAATCCTGGAGAACCACTTAACCCAGAGGTTGATGGATGGAAACCTCTCTCTCTCTGCTGTTTCTTCTTTCATTCCAGACGTACCTAGGTCTCTCCAATACAAAGGGGCAGCATCCAAAGCCTGGTGCTTGAAAATGTTTGTACTCTCTCTCTTTTTTTATCCATTCATCCCAGAGAGCAGTGTGTGTATTTAAAGGCC
>NW_024878604.1:0-5025 GCF_018340385.1 Cyprinus carpio
CAATTTATGCATTGTTCGAAGGAGTACAAAAGTAATGATTTACTGAGCGTTTAATACTATTGTAGGGATGACAAAACTGGAGTATTAAGAGCATGATTACATTACACTATAACAAGATAAAAAGTACAACGATGAAGAATTACAACCAAATTTCTCTTTCCTCTGACACAGAACCTACGAATATAAATTCGAAAAAGAAAGCGAGTTACAATAAACTTAATTATTTTGGAAATTAGACTCTTGTGTGATGAAATGGGTGGCTCTTAAAAGAGCCTTTGTGTAGCTGAAAGCTTCATGTTTTGAGCTCTACTTGGAGCTGGTGTACTTGGTGACGGCCTTGGTGCCCTCAGACACGGCGTGTTTGGCCAGCTCTCCGGGCAGCAGCAGACGCACGGCGGTCTGGATCTCTCGGGAAGTGATGGTGGAGCGCTTGTTGTAGTGAGCGAGACGAGACGACTCACCGGCGATGCGCTCGAAGATGTCGGTTGACGAAAGAGTTCATGATCCCCCATCGCCTTTGAGGAAGTCGGTCAGGATGAACCTGCTTCAGCACTTTGTACACGTAGATAGCGTAGCAGCTCTCCTTCCCTGGACTTTCTGCGCTTCTTTTTCCTCCTTTATGGCGGCGGTCTTAGTGACCGCTTTCTTGGAAACCCCTTCTTGGGGGAGCGGATTTCGCTGGTTCGAAGGCATGGTGCTCTGCGTCGTCTAACACGAAACTGGTTATTCTGTGAGACGGGTACTGTGGACATTTATACGACTCATGCTAATTTTAAAGGGATGGATATCCGCGCTCTCTTATTTGTTCGTTCGTGAACTGAACGTAATAAACGTATTTCATTGGTCATGATAACGACTCCGGCTTTGCAGCAATATCAGCCAATCGTCTGCCCCGACGGTTTAGTCCCTTCCCCTCTCGCCCTGCGCCCCGAGTAACCGCTGCCCCTCAGAACTTGCAGTTTCTTTTGTCTAACTTTCCCGCGCAAAAAATTACATTCTCCGGTTAACTTTTGCATTAAGCTACGTCATTTTACACACATTAAAGAAATTTATGAAAGAGCTAGACTCGTTAATTGTATGAAGACTAGGTTTACCATCAAATTGAGGCCCTAAAACACATTTCAATTGCTTAACAAAGACCCCTAAAACCACTTATAATTTTAACGTTTATGAAAGAGTTTGGGACAAAACCGAGTCAATACGCAAATTTAAACGGTTCACGCTTTTAAAACGCAACCCCTTGTTATTCTTGCAGTAACAGAATATATCAAAATCAGAGCATACTGAAAAACACTCTTTCTTGTGAAAAGGTGGGGGCTCTTAGAAGAGCCGTTGTTTTTATATCGAAGCTGAAGTCGTTTAGCCTCCGAAGCCGTACAGAGTGCGTCCCTGTCGTTTGAGCGCGTACACGACGTCCATGGCGGTGACGGTCTTTCTCTTGGCGTGCTCGGTGTAGGTGACGGCGTCGCGGATCACGTTCTCCAGGAACACCTTCAGCACCCCGCGGGTCTCCTCGTAGATCAGACCGGAGATACGCTTGACTCCGCCGCGGCGAGCGAGACGGCGGATGGCGGGTTTGGTGATGCCCTGGATGTTATCCCGCAGAACCTTACGGTGACGCTTAGCGCCTCCTTTCCCGAGTCCCTTACCGCCTTTACCTCTTCCAGACATTGTTACAAAAGGTGAAGCTTAGTCTCACAAAAAGTTGAAACTGAGACCTTCAGCCGCGGGAAGAGCAGCTTTACAGTTTCTCCAGGACCGAGTTGGAACATGTAGGCGGGTGCCATGCAACGTCACAGTGATGGACGTCATCCCGGCCGCCTGGAGTGGAGGCCCGCTGCACCACAGTTCTGCTGAACCTGGACACATTTAGGAAAATTGTTACGTGGCTCGTTTTCTAGCTTCACAGATGATTATGTTGCTGCATTCGATCTGTCAAATTGCAGTGAAAACACATGAACCTTTCAATTAAACTTCAGGAAACCATTGACCCAAACATGATACAAAGTTATTCAAAGATACATTGTGTTAATCAAATATTACAGTAAATATAACAGCGAACCTTTCGAGTACAATGGTTTGAGGCTGATGAATAAATGGATGGGCTTTCTACATGAATTTTTGCTGATCTCGTGATAGTAGAAAAACGAGGTAGTCTTAGTAACACGTCACAAAACACACTAGTAAGCTGTGGAGGTTGTAAGAATATGCCCATTGCCTAGAGTATCAAGTATTCAAAATGATTTGGCTGGAGACAAAGCAACAATGGTGTGAGTAAGCTAATGTAACTATAATCGGTCCATGAAGTTATATATATAGCAACTGCCGGGACAGCTCGTCATAATTTATTTTTAACACTTACTGCATGATTTAAATCAATTTGTATTGTCCCCAATGAAGACCTCAAATGTTTGCCAATTTCATCAGACTGTATGCAGAGCAGCACAGTCAGAAAAATTAAACAGGAAATTTCATGCTTTTTCAAGAGAAGTGGGTGGCTCTGAAAAGAGCCTTTGGGAGTTCTCAATAATAAAACGGTTTTAATTTTATTTAGTTTTGGCGGGCTTCTCGGTCTTCTTGGGCAGCAGTACGGCCTGGATGTTGGGCAGCACGCCGCCCTGAGCGATGGTCACTCCGCCCAGGAGTTTGTTCAGCTCCTCGTCGTTGCGCACCGCCAGCTGCAGGTGACGGGGAATGATACGGGTCTTCTTGTTGTCCCGAGCGGCGTTTCCGGCCAACTCCAGGATCTCAGCGGTCAGGTACTCGAGCACAGCGGCCAGATACACCGGAGCACCGGCACCGACGCGCTCGGCATAGTTGCCTTTGCGAAGGAGTCTGTGAACACGACCGACGGGGAACTGAAGCCCTGCCCTGGAGGAGCGAGTCTTAGCCTTAGCTCTGGCCTTACCACCGGTTTTACCTCTTCCGCTCATATTGAATATTTCGTAAATGCTTCTACAGGATAATGCAGAAATAATAGTCGCTGTAGCTTCACAATCAGCTTTAAGAGCGCGTGCTCCTCGACTATTGGTTAGAGTCGATCACAGTTGAGAACCAATCACTGCACGGCCCTCCAAATTTTAAACTCCTCCTCTTTCTCCCTCTTTCTAATTCATTGTTTATGTGAACATATATATATATATATATATATATATATATATATATATATATATATTTATAACAACAACATAAACAGAGATAAAAATACTTTTAAAATTAATTTCCAATAAAAATGCTACATTCTTCTTTTAATTTGAAAAAATGGCTAATCAAAAGCTGAGACAGACCATTGTCTAAGAGATTATTAATATTTTTGTTGATCTGATGTGTTGTACTGCTACTTTTAAAGATTTGAGAAGGAAAGATGGATCTCTTTGGGAAGAAATTAAGTATAGATGTAAATAAATCAGAGTTAAAGAAATTTCTGAACTCTCTATTAGGTTATACAACACGGCCTCAGGACCTACTCATTGTCAACCATACTCTAGATTTTACCACTGTCACATGGAATTGATGTTGATGGTGTTGAAATTATGCAGCCAGTTTATGATATCTCAGATCATAATTTCTAGTTTTGTGTAAACTTCATATATAGCTAAAACTATAAATTCCTGCTCATATTTACACAAGTATGTAGAACCATCACTTCTACCACAAAAGACTGCTTCTATGCGCAATGCCTCCCAGATGTATCCCAATTCCTTAGCATTATCCAAAACCTCAGAACAACTTGATGATACAGCAGAAACTATGGACTCTCTATTTTCCTAGCATTTTTTAAATACAGTTGCTTCTTTACTTTTAAGGAAGCATAAGGAGGTCTGGTCTGACCTAAATAATTATAATGAGCACACACAATCTCCCAAAGAAAGCAGCCCTGAAAAAATGGAGCTATAGTTGAGTGGAAACAAAACTAGAGGTTTTTTGTACTGCTTGGTGGAAAGTAACCTATCCACCAGAAAGAAAGCATTTAAAAACTGCTAGATCTAATTACTTTTTTGTCTGTTTTAGAAGAAAACAAACATAACCCCAGGTATTTATTCAATACAGTGGCTAAATAAACGAAAATAAAAACATCAACAAGTGCTGACATTTCCCAACGGCACAGCAGTAATGACCTACTTTTACTCTAAAATCGATACTCATTAGAGATAAATTGTAACCATGCAGTCACAGCTATAGTATCACATCAGACAGTGCACTATAGATCTCTGAGGAACAGTTCCTCATTCTCTACTATAGGAGAGGAAGAACTGTACAAACTTGTTAAATCATCTAAAACCAACAACATGTATGTTAGACCCTATTCCATCTAAAATAATACTAGTAAAAGAGGTGCTTCCAGAAGTCATAGATCCTCTTCTGACTATTATTAATCTGTCATTGTCATTAGGATATGTCCCCAAAACCTTCAAACTGGCTGTTATTAAGCCTCTCATAAAAAAAACAAAAAAAAAACAAAAGAAACACAACTTGACCCCCAAAGAACTACTTAGTTACAGACCTATCTGGAATCTCCTGTTTCTGTCCAAGATACTAGAAAAGGTAGTATCCTCACAATTATATTCCTTAGAGAAAAATGGTATCTGTGAGGATTTCCAGTCAGGATTTAGATCGTATCATAGTCTGAGACTGTTCTCCTTAGAGTTACAAATGACCTGCTCTTATCATCTGATCGTGGTTGTATCTCTATTAATGCTATTGGGTCTTAGGCTGCTTCGACACTATTGATCACAACATCTTTTGCATAGAAAAACTGTGTTGGATTAATGGAAGTGCATTAGCATGGTTTAAATCATACTTATATGACCGCCATCAATTCGGCAGTGAATGAAGAGGTCATATCGATCACAAGTTTCCCCCTATGGAGTTCCTCAAGGGTCAGTACTAGGGCCGTTATCTTCGCCATTATTTTTTAGTTGTGGAAAATGTGGTGCTAAGAGAAAAAAATTTTTACCATTTAATAACAACCTTTAATAAATGTCCAGGTTCAGCAGAACTTTTGGGTGCGGGCCTCCACCCAGG
>NW_024878605.1:0-1950 GCF_018340385.1 Cyprinus carpio
TACGGTGTTCAGTAAAAAGTGCCGCTTGAGGAAGTCTTCTGTCTCCATTCTGCTGTTCATTATCATAAAGAGTGATCTACCACCACATACCGAACCTTCACGTTACATTTGGTGGCAGCGTGGTGTTATTTTGGTGGTTTTTGCACATTTGGCGAGTTTTATTCCTACGAACTGTGGATGCGGTCATTTTTTTTTGTGTGCTATCTGGATTTTACACTCTTTGAGAGCAGTGGATTACCTAACAACTAGTGTGGAGATATTAAGGGACTATTGCGGTATTTGTTTATTTATTTATTTATTTTTTTCCCACTTTACGTGCTTTTTGTGAGTTTTGGGACTGGACATTTTGTCACCATGTCGGCTGATGAAAGTGAAACTGGGCTGCAGTCTTCCCCCACACGACGACGGCGAGATGCTAACGTTACATCAACAGGTGCTGTTTCTCTAGCCACATGTGCTGTCTCCAGTGCCCTAAAAATTGATCTTCCACCTGCTTTTAAAGGAGATGGGACTGAATCATTCACAAGTTGGTCTCGACGTTTTGAAGTGGCAGTGCAGGCTATGAGTTCAACTGATACAGATCTGTATACAGTGATGGCTTCCGTCCTCCCTACTCGTAGCAGACTGCTGCATCCCTTTGGGACAGCTTCTTCTTCTATCCAGAAGGACATGATTCCAGTAAAGGAGAAATCAGGGACGTTTTGTTGGACAAAATATACTCCTGCATTCTTCCAGCACATCTGTGAATGCCGACCTCGTCGACCAGGTAAAGAAAGTTTGGATGTGTACCAGTGCTGACATCACTCGTCTGGTATTAGGAAGCCTTTCCCAACTATGACCACAATGCACTGGAGGGTGAAAAATTTCTGCCGCTTTGTTGCTGGTTTGGACCCAAATCTTCAGTCAAAAGTCCATGAGATAGGTCTGGAGGCGGAGGATCTTGAGGGATGATGCCCTGCGTATGTCGCCAGTCGCTGTGAGAGGAGGGCTGGCTGCAGCATCTCCAACTGACAACTTTCGCGGTCTCCACACTCTCTCAATCTTGCCTTCAGAACAGGTAGCATAGTTCCGTCCTAAATCTACCACTGATGATAAAGCTTTCCTGCGCGCCGGAGCATTGACTCTCTACTGTCAACAGCCACAAAGTGAAGTACGCACCTATTAAAGGAAGCACAGCTACAAACAATGGTTTTCTAATTGAAAGGGTTTCACTCTGGCGTGCACCGATGCAGTGCGCGCGGTGTCTCTCCACAACCCCTGTACATAACAGACAACACCGCAGGGACAA
Organism: Cyprinus carpio; assembly: GCF_018340385.1. NCBI lineage: Eukaryota > Metazoa > Chordata > Actinopteri > Cypriniformes > Cyprinidae > Cyprinus > Cyprinus carpio. The sequence continues at coordinate 1,289 of NW_024878605.1, forward strand.
TTACTCACCTGAGCGGTAGCCATGGTGGGTATTACAGGGTCCTGCTATGACCATTGTCCTCCTTCCCCTGTTACTCAGAGAGGCCGTCAATGGCATGACAATGACAGACGTGACCGGCATCGCTTCCTCCCTCACGCCAGTCCTATCAGTACTCAGGTATGGTCGCCATGACAAGGATGATACGAACAGATACAGACGCACAGCCCTAGTCCTGCTCACAGGGGAAACAGGGATGCCAGTCCACACGCTAGAGGTAGTGTTCGCTTCAAGTCTCCTGAACGATACCCGCACTCTGATTCCAACCGTCAGGGAAACGTCCATTAGCTGCTGTTGAGGGGCAAACATCAGCTACTGTCTCACCTGCCCCAGAAGGATTTCCCCAAGTTAATGCCTGACAAGAATGACTCACACTCTGATGATTCTGTCTCTTCTACAATCTTGGCTATTGTTGAGGGCATTGAAGTGTGCACTTTAATTGACTCTGGTTCTACTGTTTCCATTGTGAGCGAAGATTTTCGTAACTCTCACCCAGCATTGAAAAAACGCCCCATGACACCCTCCTCTCTGCCAGCTCGCTCAGTCGATGGACAGTGCCTGGACATTTTAGGCAAGTTAACGATTGGTATCAGACTTGGACATCAGGTATGGCAACAGGACTTTGA
>NW_024878606.1:0-3474 GCF_018340385.1 Cyprinus carpio
GCAGTTATTTACGTTTGATATATTAGGGATGTATTGATTCATCGATATGGATCGATGCATCGCTATGCTCGCCTAACACTTACAATATAGATATCTGTTATACGAAATAGGCAGCTTATTTGGCACTGTTCTACATTTTCACATAATGTCCGTCAACGGCTGCATTCTCGTTCAAACTCACCGATTAGGACTCGGTATAAGGCACAAGGTGAGCATATAAAACGCTCTGGGAGGGATTGTTCGCGGAACAGTCGAGCGCTGTGTGTTTTCAGATTTTTCACCCACCGGCACACATCTGAAGCGCGTGCATGCACACAGACAGGCCGCACGCGCGAATACTAAACTGAGCTATCTTCCGCTTTTTTTTGTGCATGGATCAATAAATACATAATTACATCTAAATGCGCGTTTTGGGGAATATCCTAGTAAACACAGTCGGTTAGGCATATGTCTTAACGTTAACAGTTCAGAAATAAAAGGCATGTGTATATTAAACCCGTGATTGGTTCTTAAAGTGAAAGCATAATAATAAAATCTAATGCTGTCAAAGAAAAATACAAGTGCTCACTGCTTCTGACTAAATAACCTTTGTAACATCAAAAAACGATTAACACATACACTCAGCGCACACACATTCTTCACAGGGCAATGGCAGAGTCATCAGAGTGACTCAGCCCCCTCCTTTTTCTCACACAGAGAGACTGGCCTCAGAGTGAGATCAGATGACTGACAGTTTTTTAATTTTCTGTTATCCATAGAGCATTGAAAAGTCGTGAAACTATGCATATTTGCTCAGAATGACTTATCCTCTATATATCTAAAAAAATTTTGAAGTGTTTGGAAGCTGCACTTTAAGAAATATAAGACAATTTTATGTTTACTTTTTTTACTGTTATTTCAATAAATCACTACGGCAAAACCGTTCAAGCTATCCAAAATCCATTCGCAATTTAAGTTCCTCAATGTTTTGGCATCATGTAGACAAAGTTTGGTGTGTATACTGTAATTCTCCTCTGAGCAGTATGCATTAATTCACAGCTATATTTTTCCAAAAATCCATATTCAAATCAATATAACTGACTTCCTGTTCATCGTAGCTGATGACTGTGAATTAGAAAGTTGTCCGTCTTGATAAGAACAATTTATGTACTGAGTTTGGTGTCTGTAGCTAAAACTAACCCCCTCACTTTTGACAAAAGGTGGCGCTATAGAGTGGCTCCTCCACGCCCTTTCATGAGCTTTTTGCCATTGTCTAGCTATCATTAATACTGATATGTGTTCTGAGTTTTTATGTAATTCTGAGCATGTTATCTGCCTCAAAATCACCAGAACAGAATATTCAAGTTTGACCGCGTTGCCATGGCAACACTATGTTAGATATCAATATCCCCACAACAGATTTACATCGGCCGTGTTTTTGTCATTATTCTGATGAAGTTTGAAGCAAATCGAGTAAAAATAAGATGCTGAATTCAAAGCATTTTGAAAATGACACACTTCCTGCTGCCAGTTGGTGGCGCTGTAACTTTGACTCCTAATAGTCACATATATGCGATCGGCATCATACATCGAACAAACCAATGAAGTTTGATCAAACTCAGGTAGTGTATGTTGATGTTATTAGACATTTCCTGTTTCTCATTTCTCGCCATAATTTCAACGCCTCGCCACGGACAAACCGTTCGAGATATCAAAAATATCTTCGCAATTTAGCATCCCCAATGTCTTGAGATCATGTTCACCGAGTTTTGTGGCAAACGGGTGGAGTTCCTCAGAGGAGTATATCAAATTCCAGAGCATGTGTTTTTCACAAAACCCTAAATAGCCAACTTCCTGTTGGGCGGAGCTTATGACATGCAGTGCGAAAGTTGTTTGGTTTGATGAGATCTACATGTGTACCGAGTTTCATATGTATACGTGCAAGTATGCATGATATATGGCCCTCAATATTCCAGGGGGCGCTGTAGAGCCCCTGTGCCACGCTCCGTGTATCAGTCTCTGCCCGGCCCTAATGGCGCGCAGATTCCAAGGTGTGTGCCAATTTTCAAGAGTTTTTGAGCATGTTAAGGGCCCCAAAAGCCCCCGAAACCTTGGAAAAAAAAATTAGAAGAATAAAGAAAAAAAAAAAAAAAAAAAAAAAAAAAATAATCCTAAGGAAAACAATAGGGCTCTTCAAGCCCTCCAGGCTTGAGCCCTAAATATAGCTGCAAGCAGCGATGGCGGGCTCAAGCCATCAGCGCAAACGCCACCCCGGTGGCATCAGGTAAACTGTGCCCAGCGGGCAGTGCACATGCATTTACAGTAACCCTCTGGCACTCAGGTTTTAAGGGATACGGCAATTAACGGGTTAATCCGAAGCATCAAGACTTTGAAATCACATACACAGAACAATATTCATTAAGAAAGTGAAATTAAATGATTAATAAACTATTTATTCGAACCCTTGCTATTTTCTATTCTAATAAAAGTCTTGGCTGTGGAACATCTGTAATAGAGTTGGCTAGCTGGATGCAAATAAAGTCATGCCTTTTATTTTTTCCCCTGTTTGCTATTTCACATTCCAGTCACTGAAGCGTTGTGGGCAAAGACACAGAAGGTAACTGAAACAATGTGGTTTAAGTCAAGGTGATCATTAGGGGTCCAAGCACATTGGTTTGTGTAGATGATGCAGTTACACAATGAGCGTGTCTCTTTTCAAGTAAATTATGAGTCCTTATGTGAGTACTATTATATGCACAACATGAAAATAGATAACTAATATAGTGTCCCTTCTACACTTTTTTCAGTAATGTGTGATAACTTGAGAAATATGTTGTCAATACTATTAAAATAATAAAAAAAGTAATGGTATTTAGGAGATGATAGCTTTTGCATAATTACTATATTGGGCTTTATTAAAGTTTATGAAAAAGAATGAATGTATATGCATTTTTATTTATGCACATAAATGAAACATTTTCAAGTCTTTGAACAGATCTTGAAGTATTTGCTATCCTGTGGCGCCATCGAAGTGGACAACATTAGCATTGTGGCCTTCATTTTTGAACAACATTATGAAAGGGGCCAATATTTTTTGAATGATTAGTACAGGTTGAAATATTTAATGGATTAGTTTACTGATAATATACCCACATTAAAATCTATGTGGGATGTTACATAGACACTTCCTGTTTCTCATTTTTCTTAATTTCAATGCCACGTGGTGCGCAAATTTTCAAGACTTTTTAAGCATGTTAAGGGCCCCAAAAGCCCCCGAGACGTTAGAAAAAAATAATAATAATAATAAAATATAGCTGCAAGCAGCGATGGCGGCTCCAAGCCATCAGGCGCAAACGCAACCCCGGTGGTATCAGGTAACCAGTGCCCAGCGGGCACATGCATATTTACAGTAATCCATCTGGCACTCAGGTGGTCGGGCGGATACGGCAATTAACGGTTAATCCAAAGCATCAAGACTTTGAAATCACATACACA
>NW_024878607.1:0-2019 GCF_018340385.1 Cyprinus carpio
TCTGTCTGGGTCAATCCACTTCAAAAAGCCACTTCATTTCACTTCAAAAGAGCCTCTGTCAGAAGTGGGATTTGAACCCACGCCTCCATTCGGAGACCAGAAACCTCAGCACTGATAGGATGATTTGTCTTGAGTATGGCGCCTTGACTCCGGAATCCTGCCAATTCTGACATAATACACAATGATGAGAATGTTAGTTTCTATCGTGAAGTTGTTCAGATGGCAAAATAAAGGATCCGAATAGGATTTGTTCTCACTATTTCTTTAAATTCAATTTCTAGGTCTGGTCAGTTCCAAAACCGTCCCTTGCAGCAGTGGGATTTTTAACCCACGCCTTCCATTCGGAGACCATAACTGCTCAGACACCTGAGAAGGATTATTTGTTTGAGCCTGACCAATTAATACAGAATGTTAAGGTCAATCATCATGAAGAAGTTCAAATGCAAAATAAGGATGCCAATAATATTATTATTGTCTCATAATTTCTAAGTTCTGGTCAATCCAACTTCATTTCACTACAAACAGCCTTTTGATCGAAAAAGGTGGGACTTCAACCCACGCCCTCCATTTGGGAGACCAGAAACCTCAGCAACTATAAGGATTAACTTTCTTGATCTGTCGCCTCAACACTCGGGCCATTCGGACATGTTTTCACACCGATGTGAAAGGGCATTTCTATCAGTGAAGCAGGTCAATGGCACAATCAAGGATCCAAAGAATATTTGTATTGTCTCAGATTTCTTAAAATTCATTTTCTAGTCTGGTCATCCAAAACTCCTTTGCAGAAGTGGGATTATGACCCACGCCTCCATTCGTAACCAGAATGCTCAGAAACTGAGAAGGATTATTTTCTTGATCCGACACATTAATACAAATGTGAAGGCAATTGTAATCATGAAGAAGTCAATGGCAAATTAAAGGATCCAAGAAGATTATTTATTGTCTCATATTTCTAGTCTGGTCATCCACTTCATTTCACTTCAAAAGAGCCTCTGTCAGAAGTGGGATTTGAACCCACGCCTCGATTTGGAGACCAGAAACCTCAGCAGCTGAGAAGGATTATCTGTCTTGAGTCTGGGCGCCTTAGACCACTGGAAAGCCATTTCTGACATGGTTCCACAAGGATGTGAAGGGCATTTCTATCAGTGAAGAAGGTCAAATGGCAAAATAAAGGATCCAATTAGGCTTATTCATTTTTCTCACTATTTCTTTACAATTCAATTTCTAAGGTATGGTCAATCCACTTCACAGACGAGCCTTGGGCAGGGTAAGTGGGAGGGGTGAACCCTACGACCGCCATTCCGGAGATCAGAATGCTCCAGGCAGCCGGAGAGGGATGAGCGGGCGGGAGGGGGTCGCCTTTAAACCACGTGGCCATGCGGACGTGGGCACACCCCAAGGTCGGTGTTCAAAGGGAAGGGCGGAGCAGGGACGAGGTGGGTCAGAGTAGCAAACCAGAGCGGCACCAAGATAGGGAAGGGGGATGGTCTTATGTCTTTAAAATGTCAGAAATTCTATTGGTCAAATCCAAAAGGCCTTGGCAGAAGGGGGATTTGAACACAGGCCTCCATTTGGAGACCAGAAACCTCAGCACTTTTGAGAAGGATTCTTTGTCTTTGAGTCTGGCGCCGTAGACAAAACAAACCATTCTGACATGAATAAGCAATAGTAAGGAATAGTATTTCTATCGATGGGGAATTTAGGTGAAGACAGCGAAATAAAGAATCCGAGGTACATTACCATTTATTTTCTCACTATTTCTTTGAAATTCAATTTCTAATCTGGATCAATCCACTTCAAAAGAGCCTTTATTAAATACGATTTGAACCCCACCTCATTTGAGGAGACCGAAACACCAGGCAGCTGAGAAAGTTACTATCTTGAGTCTGGCCTTCCAGGCCGCTCGGCCATTCTGACATGGTTCCACAGATGTGAAGGCAGTTCTAATCATGAAGAAGGTCAAATGGCACATTAAGGATCCAAAGAATTTATTTATTGTCTCATTTTCTAGTCTGGTCA
>NW_024878608.1:0-2980 GCF_018340385.1 Cyprinus carpio
TGGAGACCCGACTAGAAATTATGAGCATAAATAATATTCTTTAGGATCCTTTATTTTGCCATTTGACCTTCTTCACTGATACAATTGCCCTTCAATTCTTGTATTAATGTGTCAGGTCAAGACAACTAATACTTCTCAGTTTCTGGTCTCCGAAATGGGAGGGGTGGGTTCATATCCCACTTCTGACAAAGGCAGTTTTGGATGACCAGACTGAAAATAAATTGAAAGAAACATGAGACCATAAAAAATATTCTTTTGGGTCCTTTATTTGCCCCTTTGACCTTCTTTACTGATGCAAAATTTCCCCTTCACATCCTTGTAGAATTGTCAGAAGGCCGAGTGGTCTAGGCGCCAAGATTCAAGACAGGAAAACTTTTTCAGTTGCCCGAGGGTTGGTCTCCCAATGGAGGCGGGGTTCAAATCCCCCTTTAACAAAGGGGGGCTCTTTGCAGAGAAATGAAATGGATTGACCAGATAGAAATTATGAGGGCATAAAAAAATATTCTTGGATCCTTTATTTTTCCATTGACCCTTCACTGATAAAAATTTCCCTTCACATTTTTATTAAAGTGGTCAGGCTCAAGACAAATAATCTTCCAGTTTTTGAGCATTCTGGTTTTCGAAAGGAGGCGTGGGTTCAAATCCCCTTCTGAAAAGGGAGTTTTGACTGACAGACTAGAAATTGAATTTAAACGAAAATAGTGAGAAAATAAATAATAATTTTGGATCCTTATTTGCCATCTGACCAACTTCACTGATAGAAAAAACCTCTAAAATTGTGTATTCAGTTAGGGAAAGGCCGACGGGCTAAAGGGGCCATAATCAAACAAAACATCCTACTCAGTTGCTGAGGTTTCTGGTCTCTGAATGGGGTGGTTGACGTCCCACTTTGACAAGGCTCTTTGGGAGTGAAAGAATGGAAATTTACCAGCTAGAAATTATGAGACATAAATAATATTCTTTTCCTCCTTTTTTTGCCATTTTACCTTCTTCACTGATGCAATTGCCCTTCACATTCTTGTATTAATGTGTCAGGCTTTAAGCAAATAATCCTTCTCAGTTTCTGAGCATTCTGGTTCCGAATGGAGGCGTGGGGTTTAAATCCACTTCTGACAAAGGCAGTTTTGGACTGACCAGACTAGAAAATGAATTTAAAGAAATCATGAGACATTAATTAATATTCTATTGGAACGATTTATTTTGCTATTGACCAACTTCACTGATAGAAGTGACCTTCACATCCTTATTGGAACCATGTCCAGAATGAGGCGAGGAGTGGTCTAAAGGGCGCCACACTCAAGACAGATAATCGTTCTCAGCTTCTGATGTTTTCTGGTCCTCGAAATGGAGGCGTGTTGCTTCAAATCCCACGCTCTCGATCGTTAAGGCTTTCTTTTGAAGTGGATTGAACAGACTAGAAATTGAATTTAAAGAGAGAAGAGGAGAAGGTGAAAATAAATAATAAGGTGGTCAGGATCCTTTTATTTTTGCCATCCTGACCAACTTCACTGATAGAAATACCATTCTCATCATTGTGTATTCATGTTCAGAATGGCCGAGCGGGGTCGGGTGGGTAAAGCGCGAGACGCAGACAAATAATCCTTCTCAGTTGCTGAGGTTTCTGTCCCGAATGGAGGCGTGGGTTCCACTCCCACTCTAGACAGAGGCTCTTTGAAGTGAAAATGAAGTGGCTTTTTGGATGGCTGACTACTAAAATTGAATTTAAAGAAATTATGAGACAATAAATATATTCTTTGGATCCTTTATTTTTGCATTTGCCCTTCTTCACGATACAATGGCCCTTCACTATTCTCGTATTATGTGTCGGCTCAGACAAAAATCCTTCTCATTTTCTGAGGCATACCCTGGGCTCCGAATGGAGGCGTGGGTTCAACTCCCACTTCTGACAAATGCAGTTTTTGGACTGACCAGACTATAAAATGTCTTTAAAGACATCATGAGTACAATAAAAAATATTCTTTGGTCATTTTTTGCCATTTGCACCTTCTTCACTGATATAGTTGCCCCCTTCCATCCTTGTGTCAACCAGTCAGAATTGCCGAAGTGGTTCTAAGGGCGCCAGACTCAAGACCGATAAAACTTTCTCAGCTGCTGAGGTTCGGGTCTCCAAATGGAGTTTGTGGGTTCAAATCCCACTTCTTGACAAGGCTCTTTGAATGGATTGACCAGACTATAAATTGAATTTAAGAAATTATGAGACAATAAATATCTGCGTTGGATCCTGTATGGGGGACAGTTTTGCCACTTTGACCCTGTCTTCAACACACGGATACATTTTGCCGCTTCACTGTCCTTTGTATGAATGTGTCAGAATATGGCGAGTGAATCTAGGCGGACTCAGACAAATAATTCTTCTCAGTTGCTGAGGTTTCTGGTCTCCAAAATGAGGCGTGGGTTCAAATCCCACTTCTGACAAAGGCCCCCTTTTTATTTGACCCGGGCTAGAAATTGAATTTAAAGAACAAAAAATGAGACAATAAATTACATTACGGGGTAGATCTGTTTTGCATTGGACCAACTACACTGATAGAAACCCCTTCACATCCTTGTGGAACATGTCAGAATGGCCGAGGGTGGTCTAGGCGCCAGACTCAAGACAGAAAACCTTCTCAGTTGGGTGAGGTTTTTGGTCTCCAAAAAGGGGGGCGTGGGTTCAAATCCCACTTCTAACAAAGGCTCTTTTGAAGAGAAATAAAGTGGATTGACCAGACTAGAAATTATGAGACAATAAATAATATTCTTTAGATCCTTTATTTTGCCATTTGACCTTCTTCACTGATACAATTGCCCTTCACATTCTTGTATTAATGTGTCAGGCTCAAGACAAATAATCCTTCTCAGTTTCTGAGCATTCTGGTCTCCGAATGGAGGCGTGGGTTCAAATCCCACTTCTGACAAAGGCATTTTGGATGACCCAAATAGAAAATAAATTTAAAGAATCATGAGGGGCAATAAAAAT
>NW_024878609.1:0-23060 GCF_018340385.1 Cyprinus carpio
TAGAGGCATGTTACAACTTTTTGATGTGCTCATTGGTTTTCCTTGGAAATATGTTTGCAACTCTATACTGAATGCATTTATGACTGTAGCATGTCTGTGTGTGTCGCAACGTGAATAAAATCGAAATCGCAAATTGATCAAAAATTCGTGATAGTTTTTTGTCCATATCGTACGTTCCCCTGGGTGTAGGCTTTTTCCCCCAGTGGAAGCTTGTGCGTAGCTTTGCTGCATTATATTGAAACTTTGTTGATGTTGTTATTTTCATGCGTGTTCTTGGTTATTTGCATGATAAACATGAAGCCTTTATATTTTTTTTTAAGTGGGGATTGGGGGTGCGCCAACCCGCTTTGGGACATAGAAGGGGGTGCGCAGGAAAAAAGTTTTTGTGGGAACCGCCTTTTAGGTGTCTGACAGCCACAGAGTAAACACGATTTAGCAGTAGGACCAAAAGGGGATAAGAACTGAAATAAGCCTGAGAATAAGCTTAAGGCTGAAATAATGTAAAAGGGAAAAAATCTCCAGTTCAACAAAGCTTAACATGGTCACCCCGGGGTAAACCTATTAACCAAAGAAATAAACGAAAGTATCAAACCATGCGCGTATAATATACTTAACATGAAAAACAGGGGGAAAGTATCCAAAATCTAAACAGATCCGATGGCAATATTGATCTTAGTGCAGGATGAAACCTTTCTTTCATTGTTCCGCCCCAACGCGAGCCACCATCCCACAGAATGCGGAGCGGGGAAAGAGGATGGGATGCGCTCGGAAAGGAAATGACATCACTACAGTTTCAAAAAAAAAATGACAGGGAAAAAAAAGACCTTTTCCCACAGTTTGGTCTGTGGCCTAAACCCCGTTTTGTTCACTGTGAGTTTTTCTGGTCTTGGCCCCCATGTCTTAAATGTTGTTGTGCTACACTGTGTTTTGGTACCCCTTGTTGGAAATTTAAAAACATATGATGTATAACCTTTCCCTCTTCGTTGAGGGTCTTTAACACAGCGTATATGACCTCACGACTTACTGGGGTAAGAGCTGAGGAGAAACATTTAAGTTCAAACTTTGTAAGAACCGTTTTGAAGTATTGGGAATGCGCTTTGAATTTTATCTGAAAAAATTTAAATTTCTGCTATGCAAAACTTGGTCAAGTATGGCACGCTGGAACTTTTTTGAACATTTAGAAGGAAATTTAAATTTCTTTACAATGTTGAGTACTGGGGAAAAATAATTTAGTTTTTTTATCTTTCGATGTCCTCCCGACTATTGTCAGTCCTTAGGGTCCATAAAAATTATGAACATGAAGCCAAATTGTCTGTTCACCAACGCCTTCTGTTTATTATTACATCCATACATTATATAGTTGCATTGCAAGGGGTGGGGCAGTGATTCGTCCCAAAAAGATACAGTTACAATGTTGTGTATGATAAATATAGGATCTGAACTTGTAATGGGTTCTAGCAGTTCTGTAAAGGACGACAAATTCAGTAACCTTGGTCTGACAATGGCCCTACCATTTTTAACCCTAGGCATCCCAGACAGCAGTATACATTGAGAGGAAAGGGATAAGAATAAGTATATAGAAGGAGAAAGCACATATGGGAGGACGAAACAAAAGAGAAAGGATGGTAAAGAGAGAGAGCACAGACAGGCAAACTTTCAAAAATATTCTGGGAGAGAGCCGGATATAATCTAACAGTATCTTTGATGCATAAACCCCTTTAAAGGGTTAGGGGCCCAGATAATTTTATGATTTTTTTTTTTTGTTTTATTATTGCCAACAGGTTGGTAGTGGCCCCGTTTTTTGGGACCACTGCCAAAATGCCACCATTCCATCAGCATGGGCCCATGAGGAATGTGGGAAAGACCAGGGTTAAATAAAACTGTGGCCCAAAATAGGGGGAAGTTTGGTTATTTAGTTGGCTTACATGCACAATGCTAAAGGGTTACTGGGGCCCCAAAATTTGGGAAAAAGAACTGGATTTCCCAAATGCCATTATTCATGCAGTATGTGGGCGGCAAAATGTTTGGGTTTGCCAGAAAAAAAATCCAGATTTGGCCACCTTATTTTTTTTATTAATTTGTTTTTTTATGGCAATTTGATAAAAAAACCCCAAAGGTTTGGGTGCCAATTTTCGGGTTCCGTGATTTCCACCGTATTTTTTTCCCAAAATTGGAACAAATTTTTAAAATTTATTTTCCCCTTTCTTAACTAAAAATTTTGTGGGTTTTAAACATTTTAAAATTTTTGCTTTTTTTATAAATTGTTAAAAAACACTGGAAAAAATAAAATAAAAATGCAATGTATCTTATAAAAGTCTGTTGCCCCCGGGCATTGGTTTTTTTTTATGTTCAAAAAAAAGAAAAAGTAAATAAAAAAATAAAAGTCAAACTCTGCGCTTTATTAAAGAATTCTTAAAATTAATTAAAATTTTCTCAAAAGGTAAAAAATTGAAAAAAATAATAAAAAAAATAAAAAAACAATTTTTAAAACGAAAAGATTAAAAAGCTTTTTTAAAAGTTTAAAAAAAAGTTCAAAGAAAATGATTTTAAAATAAAAAAACAGTGAATACCCCAAAATCAGTGCAATCATTCGACAGTGCTCATTTAATAAATGACACCAAACAGATGAGTTTTGAGTCTTTATAAATTGACCATGTTATAGCCATATATTCTTCTGAAGTTTATTCAACCGGGGGGCATAGTAACTAAAGCGATTTCCCTTGTTTTGTGTGAACATTTGGTATTTAACTGACTCTCCTATGATCTGATGGTTGTTAGGTTTTATTTATTTAACTATCTGAAATATTTTTGGGCCTAGGGCATTGGTGAAAATGATTGACTTTAAAATCAATCCTAAATGTAACGACCAGTGAAGGACCTGAGGACCGGTGTATATACCAATTTTTGGTTCTTCAGAATCCCCCCAGCAGCGTTTTGAGACTGCGCCGTTAATGGTCTTTGGAAGGCCGGTAAGCCATTACACAGTCCACCCCGTTGGGGATAAAGGGATGAAAAAGTTTCTCCAAGTCTGGGTGGAAAAAAAAACATCTAAAACCCTTTTAAAGTTTTAGTGATAGTATGCTATTTAGTTACCGCTTGACATGACTACTGAAACTAATTCAAAACAAACCCAAAATTCCTGACTTGATTTTATTGTTTTTTCCCCTTTTAGTCAAGGTATGATCCACCTTGAAAACTTCATCTTTTGTTTCCAAAGCAATTACTTTAGTTTTTTCCGTTTTTAATTGGGAAAAAAGTTCTTAAAATCCAAGTATTAATTTAAAAAGTTTGGACTTTGCAATCCAAGGGTGCAAATTCGAAACCCCCCCGGGAGGAATTGTAGGGGAAAAAATGACAGGGCCTTCCACCTTAATACCCATGAGGTGTCCTTGACAAGGCACCGAACCCCAACGCTCCCCTGGCCGGCATAAATGGCTCCCACCGTTGGTCCCCGGTGTGTGTTCACCGGTGTGCGGTGGTTAAAAACAGAGCACCCACCGAAAGGGTCACCATCTTGGCTGTATGTCACCCCCACCACTTGTCACTTTTAAATCTGGTATCATCACCATACTGGGATAGGGAATTGGTTCTTTCCATTGACCCAGTGGGAAAACATATACAGGGTAAACAAGCGTGAAGAAATTTAGCCTGGGACCGATGTCATACGCCCCCCTTAGACTTTGTTTTTCCCAGACCATAATAGCCTCCTCTGGATGACCCGAACCTTTTAGACCATCCCAGAAAGCCCAACCAAAATTCCACCCTCTTTGTAGTATGTTATGATCGACAGTGTCAAACTCAGCCTGAGATTTAGCAACCCCGATTATTTTGCCAGAGTCGAATTTAAGGGAATTATTATTACTTAAAGAGTGCTGTCTCTGTGCTGTGATGCTGTTGGAAACCAGATTGAAAAAATTTTCCCAAAAAAAGATGAAGAGATGGAAGAATGTTTTTTACCGATTCTTCAAGATGGCTAGATTCAGCCGGCAGGGCTTTCCCGGGAAAAATTTTAAATTTTAAAAGGGAAGTTTATTTATATAAGCACATTTCGGCAACAATGGTAATTCAAAAGTGCTTACATGTTAGTAAAATAATCATGAAGAAAAAAAAATAACGAAAAATAAAAACAAGCACTTTAAAACATAAACAAGGCAATTTAAACATTGGAAATTTAAAATTGGACGATTTAAAATGAATTTAAAACAGTTAAAATAGAAAGATTTCACATAGAATATAGAATATAAAAATACAGTGCAATCACCGACATCTATCATTGCTCATTCAACAAATGCACAAAGCAACAGATGAGTTTTGAGTTCGATCTAAATGTGACCACGTTTAGCACATCTGATCTCTTCTGGAAGCGATTCCAACCGCATAGTAACCAAAAGGACCCCTTGTTTTGTGTGAACCCCTTGAGAGCTTAGCTGACTCGATCCTAATGATCTGAGTGGTCTGTTAGTTTATATCTGAACATATCTGCATTATATTTTGTCCTAGGGTCATTGAGTGATTTATAAACCAGTAAAGTACTTTAAAATCAATCCTAAATGTAACTGGAAGTCAGTGTAAGTGAACTGAGACGCACGGCGATGTTCAGATTTTCTCAAATTTAGTCAGAATCCCGGCAGCAGCGTTCTGATGAGCCGGCCGTTCAACGTATCTTTTGGGGCTAGTCGGTGAGGGAGCATCCTCCATTACATATCCACCCTGCTGGTGATAAAGGCATGAACAAGTTTCTGCTCCACCAAAACAAACCATCTAATTCTGCACGGTTTTTTAGATGATAGTATGCTGATTTAGTTACTGCTTTTGACATGACTACTGAAACTACAAGGTCTGGTTCCAGAATAACACTCAAGATTCCTGGACTCTGATTTTTAGTTGTTTTGTCCCCTTGAGTCAAGGTACGCATTCACCTTGAAAACTTCATCTTTGTTCAAATGCAATAACTTCTCAGTTTGTTTAACTGAAGAAAGTTCTGGCACACATCCAACTATTAATTTAATCAATACATTGGCAGGGAGTCAATGGGGCTGTAGTCATTTCATGATAAGGTTAGCAATCTGGTATCATCAGCAGTTGTGATAGTGTACTTGTTCTTCTCATTATCTTCGACTTAGTGGGAGCATATACAGTTAAACAATAGCGTGCCAGAATTGGTTCGTGGGGACCGGCAAGATGTCATGGATCAGCCCACTTATGCTCTCTCCTAGACCTCACATAATAACCTCCTTCTGGGTATGACCGGAACCATTTTGAGTACCATCCCAGAAAGTTCCACCCAGTTTTCCAGTCTCTCTCTAGTAGTATGTTATGATCGACATGTCAAACCAGCACCGAGATCTAGCAATACCAGCACCGATATTTTTGCCAGAAACAATTTAAGCTTAATATCATTTATTATCTTAATGAAGCTGTCTCTGTGTTGTGATGGAAGTCGAAAACCGATTGAAAAATTGTCCAGGTATCCATTTGAGTTTGGCATTTGTTCAGCTGATTAAAAACTACCTTTTCTATAATTTCGCTCTATAAAAGAAGATTAGATATTCATAATTGCTCAAAATTGGGGTTTTCAAGATTGCTCTTTTTAGGAGGCTTTACAACCGCAGTTTTCAGGGGGTTTGAAAGTCCAGAAAGAAGTGAGATGCTCAACCACTTCTAAGAGATCTGTTTCTAAAACAAGGTTAACACTTTTTGAAAAAAAAAAGATGGGAAGTGTGTCAAGATCGAGGTTGATCTATTTTAGGTGCTGCACTATTTCTTCCAAAAATTTGTTATCAATTGCTTTCAAAATAGACATATATCTTTGATATTAAGGCCCAGATCTGTCTGACCCTGCATTACTTGAGGATGCTATTGCCTTCCTGATATTAATGACCTCTCTCAGAAAAGAAGGAAGTAAACTCATTGCATTTTGTTAACTGAGAGCATTTCACTGGGAATCTGACTTGGGGTTTTGTCAATCTCTCAACAGTGGCAAAAAGAGCACGAGTGTTGCTTGCCATTGCTTATAAGGTTTGAGAAGAAATTCTTGTCTAGCTGTGGCTAGTTTCACATTAAAAAGCATGAAGGCTGTCTTTATAAATGCTATAGTGAATTGCCGGCCTTTCCCACATCCGCTCGGCTTTTCATAGTCTGAACTGCTATTGATCTTCTCCAAACTGATTTCTGTCTGTTTGTTTTCTTACCTGACTATTATTTGAGCAATATCCTCAACATTCTTAACTTTTGAGTTAAAGGAATCAAGGAGAATATCAACAGAGTCTGCAGAAATGCTTGGTGTTAGAGATATAGCTCCATAAACCCACATCTGGTACTGCTAATGCATCTCCTTCTGACAGAGACAGATCTAGATTCATTGGTAGCAGAGATCAATATATCAAAGAAAATATTGCAGGCGATCAGATAGTGCTACCGCCCCTAATAAACAATGGATGAAATGTTCCTTACCGATGATTAAATCTAGAGTGTGTCCACCTTGTGTGTCCATGCACATGCCGAATCAGGTCAGGTGCAAGCTTAGAACCAAGTATCATTTCTTTTGTAATTTTACTGCATTATCTATATGAATATGTTAAAAATCCCCGCAATAGCAAAACAACTCTGAGCGAAATCATTGATAGCATTTCAGACCCTTCAACAAAGGCTGGAGAGTATTTGAGGCCTGTAAATAATAATAAACAGAATGCGAGCACCTTTCAGCACAATCCCTAGATATTCGTTATCGGGGTACCGACCAAATGACACTTGCTTTGCATTGATAGACATCTTTCGTGTCAGAGCAGTTGTCTCCACCTCCCAACAGTCCAGCATCATGCAGGCGCAGTTAGAGGGGTTGTTCATTGAGGACCGTTGCACTGCAGCTGTCTTCTAGCCAGGTTTCATTTAGAAACGAGCGTAACCAGATTGCTTGTGGTTATAAAGTCATTGATTAGAAATGATTTATTTTTTAGTGAGTTTAATGTTTAAAAAATGCCAACTTGATGGCAAACGTACTTGTGTCTTTACATCAATCTGTAGTTTTGATGCACAGGAAGCCCAGCCAGATGAGTGCTTGCCCGAGCTTGAAAAAGACCTTAGATCCTTTCATCACGCGGATAAACTGGAAATAGAAAGCTACAGGCAACGCTGTTCCCCGCTGTTCTGCAAACATTTGTAATGTTGCTGCCATTATAGCGGGGACCTAATATTTCACGAGAGCTGTCATCAGTTGTTTTGGTTCACCCACAGCAGATGAGGGTTTTGGGCCCGTTTTGGGAGCTCGGAGAGCTCACAGGAGCAGCCCACAGGTTTTGGTGGGGGGCCCCCCCTTTTTAGAATTTTGGGGGCCGAGCTTTAAAGAGTGAGAGAGCTTAGTCCCCCGCATACACCACTCCTCCATTTTCTGCGAGAAGCACAGAAGTGGAGATGCCGGAGAGAGATAATGTGTCCGGTGAGAGGGCCGTGTCTCTGGTGTTTTCAGTGACCGCGATATGTTGTCCCGCTTCCCCGGCTGTTTTCCAGAAGGTTTTGCAAGCGAGTCTTGTATCTGTTTGATACATCACAGTTCGTCTGTGAGAGCTCTGTGGGCAGGGGTCAGCCAGGATAGTGTCCATCGCAGTGCTTGTTGTAGCCGGAGCATAGCCTGCGTCCCAGGGGATATTAAACCGTTACGATGACCGACCTGGTGTGTGTGTGTGCTGAATAACGGACATACTCGCTGAAGGATGGCGCAGCAGAAGTAACGATATTGTCCTTAAGCACTTCAGTTCAAGTTTGTTAAGGTGGAGGCCAACCGTTTAAACAGTTGTCTATGGCCCCCCAACAACAGATTGAAGTTATCGATAGAAATTTACTCCTTTTTATATTGCAAGATCTTTTGTAGCCATGTGTTCGACAGCTAGCTTAACCCCGTGAAAACATATTTGTTCCCCCTTGCTGGAAGTGGTCCACCGATGAATCCACTGAACTTTGAGTCTTCTAGTGTTTCAAAGAGTTCACTGAAGTCCTTCTGGTTCTGACTGCTCTTTCCGAATATCATTCTTCCCCACATGGATGATGATTCGATTTGCAGTCCTTGTGCTTCATCAGAATGTTCTGAAGTTCCTTGTTCACATCAGAAACCGTTGCTTGAGGAAGGCAGCGTTGTTGTAGTCCTGCTACTGATGTTTCTGGATAATAGAGTCACCCACTATCAGAGTCCCGCTTGGCTGGCGTTTGAGCTGAATGCCGCCAGTTCGCTCTAATCTGAGCCTGTTAGCAGTGTTACGCTGCTGGTTTATCCATACATGCTTAATCACATCGGATTCTCCACCGCATTCATTAATGCTCAAATCTGTTCTAAGATGATAGGGGTGGCATCACCAGTATTCACAAAGCCTTGTCATATCTAGTAGAGGATGCTACAGCAGCAATACGCAGAAACCGCACAATCGGATGCCCTCGCGGTTCTTTTGGTCTGCCTTCCCCGTTTGTGCCATCGACAGTGTGGCTTATCGTTTCGCTTGTTCCTCTACACTTGGTATAAACTGTTGAGACTCAGAAGATCACCATGGGACCTCAATCGCCGTGTATGCTTATAGGTCCATCGTCTGTTGAGTGTTCCCGTTTTGGAAGTCCAGCAAGTAACTTCGTTTTCAAGAACCACAATCCTTGTAGTTTGCAGCAGTTCATGCAACAAGTTCAACAGGAGGCATTTTCTCTCTCTGCTTGAATGTAAGGCTGTTTTCCCGTCTCCGAATGCTGCTGGCAGTGGATGCAAGTGTTTGTGCCAAAAATCTGTTGCTTGAGCACCGTGCTGATCTGTTTAAAAATCTTAGAAAAATCTGAGAAAGTACAGAAATAAGAAGCAAAGCTTACAGAGCGTTAGAACATCCCGAACGGTAGCAGTCGGAAGCAGCCATTTAAGCAGATTAATTTTATGAACATCTGGAAATGGAGAAATAACCATCTGCAGATTAAAAAAAGGATAATAATAAAGTAAGGAAACAAACAGGAAATGGAAAGTTCCAGAACTACCATATAGACCAGAAATAACACACAAAAGAAGCAGGAATAGAGTACCGAATATTGTGCAGAAGGTCCTGAGGGGAATTCCTCAGTTGTGCAAAATCACCTGCATTGTGCAAAAATTGTGTGTGTGTGTGTTTATTTTCAACCACGCAATGTATGATAATACTTGTTCACAGATTCAACATCGCCAGAAACTGGATTAGGGAAATGCATCGTCCCAGAACAACACACTTAATACTCTTTTCCCGTTTGTGTGAGTCATTCATAGCAGTAATTGACAATGACATGCTATTATTTATATAATGATAGCCTAGAAAACTTGCAAACTTTTCACCCTTGTGATGTCAAATTTAACAGGCTGGACCCGGCCCCGACTTGCCATTACAGTTCCCCAGCCTCCTTTAGGGTTTTAAAAAAACCGGAGGGGAGTCCCAGGGGAAAATGCTTTTTTATCTCTAACTGTCCATAAAATCTTCTTTTTACTGTCCCGGAGATGGCGCTGTTGATCTGTGTATGGCTGCCTCAACCAGCGATGGAGGTGGAAATACCAGATAAACTGGTTTTAGATTGCTTTTCTTTATAGCAGGCTTTTAAATTTTCATTTTTTGGGGTAATTAAATTTTTCTTTTTTTAAAATTAACATCGATTGTGTGTGATTTACAGGAATAATTTTTAGAGGAAAGCATGGCGGTGTTGTTTCCCGACAGGTGAGGAATTTCGAGAACACAGGGCCACCCCCATCACTACGGTGACCCAAGAAACTGGCCAAAACCCCGGCAGATCACTAACAGACCCTGTAAACCCGTCATCATGCACCTGCAAACTGGGCATGCTAGAGATAATTAGATTCCCCGCATGCTATGACAGCTTCTGCTGAAACTCATCCCTAAAACCCGCTCATTATAAATGTGTGGCATCCTTTGGGTACGGCAAAGCACTGGTCTAATTGTCACATCAATTTACACCGTTTTCAAGGTAATGTGAACATTAACAGAAGGACAAGGGAAAATGCCAAGAAGCAATGTTTCAGCCGGTGTGTCAGCCATAAATGAAAACACAGTAGCTTTGGGGCACATTCTCGCATACAGGCCCATTCCACTAGGCTTTTGTGCACATGATGTGGTATATAACCATGATCCAAGTTCCTTATTTCTTTTCTTTCTATCTTTAATTTTTGCCTTTAGTCGTAAATATGAATCGTTGTATGTTATGTTTTTTAAAGGAAAGTCAGGGGATCTGGAGATGGAGAAACAACCATCTGCAGGTAAATTTAAGAAAAAAGCTGCAAGATGCAGTAGGATAATAATAAAGTAAGGTTACAAAACAGGAAATGGATAAGTTAGAAGAACAATATAGACAAGAAATTTATAATAATAATAATAATAAAAAGCAGGAATACAGAGAACTGTACGGTATATTGTGCAAAAAGGTCCTGTGGGGCGTTGTGCAAAATAACCATACGTATCCCCGAAAAAGGTTTTTGCCAAAAAAAAACATTTACTTAAATAGAAAATAGATCTATAAATGTATTAGCTGGTAATAAATGCATGAATGAAAAGGGGGAAAATAATGCAAATTTTATTTTTTTACCAATTTTTTCTCAGGGATTATTTTTGAAGGACACTGCCCCAAAAAAACCCTGCCTTCTTTGTATTTTTCAAACACCTTTGCTGTTCTCTGTCGATGCCTTTTCTCATGTTAGTTTTTAATAATTGATTAATCCCCCAAAAATGATTGTATGGCAACTGGGGTGCTGATGAAAGAGCTGAGAGGAAGGGACCTTTTTGCATTTCCTGCATCTCAGGGGGCTGCTGAGATTGGCTGCTTACTCAGTAGTGAAACCCCTTTATATCCAAGTGTTTTGTGCTGACAAAGGACAAATGGGATTCTATTTTACAGCAAACGATGCAAGATTGTAAATTTTTGCGCTTCAAAAAAAGCCAGGCTAAGCACCCAAAACAAAGCGATTGGGTTTTTTTTCCTTTTTGGAGTCAACTTTCTTTACCCCTTTTAATGAAATCATAGATGAGGTAAAACTGAATGAATCCTGAAGTTTCATGTTTAGAGTTTTTCTTATTTGCTGTATTTCTGAATTATGCGGACCAAAGCTCATCTAGGGTTAATAAATGGAACCCTTTTTGCAAAGTGTTGCCTAGTGTTTTAGTCACTTTTAGATGACTATTCTGAATCTATTAGCTGAATCTATTAACTCTCTTCCACACTGTCTAGTTTGCAGGTCTGCCGTCTTTTATTTTAGCCTGGTAGATTGCTGATGTGTTAAACATACAACATTTCCTTGATATATTTGTTAATTTACACAGAATAAGGTCTAGAATGGTCAAATATACCAAAGAAGTCAAAGTTCCCCAATGTAAATCAATACCTAATAGTAATATAGATGCTTTTTAAGCCTTCCTAATTAGGTCCGTGGGTTGCGATCTTCTCCTCACACCGTGCCATTGCTTAAGCTGGCTTTAGCATCAGAACTGATACCCTCCGACCGGCTATTGACACGTATCAAAGGCTTCTGGCGTGTATAGAGTGCACGAGGTCCATGTTATGAGATGTAAAACGTGCGACAGGGAAATCGATGTACTCCCCTGCTGATCACGGGCCACCATCACTCCAGCTGCCTCGCACGCAGCCAGCCAAGCCCACATCAGCCCGACACTCCTCACACCAGCACCGTGGCAGATGGCAACCAGGAGCAGAGGGGGAATACTGCTGCCGAACACAAGCAGCCAAGGGCTGGTCGAGCCAGGCCTCCCCCACCCGTTCTCCCTTGGGTCGGTTTCTGAAGACCTCCACCATCCCCCTGATCCAGGATTCAGGCCACTCAGATGGGCTTTTATACTGTATATGGACCGCAGTATTCAGTCGAGTCAGGAGGGAATGCAATGCCCAAATCTTGCTAATAGTGTTTACTGACAATTGCTGATTTTGGCAGCTCGAGATCCGTAACCGGTGCGTTTTGAATTTAGTGTGTGTGTTGTGTGATTCAACGGGAATCGATATCCTTCCACCTCGCTCTCCCTCCAAGCAGTCAGGCTGCTTTGTGAACTTTGACAGCTCTTGAAAACTCCTGCAAATGATTATCAATGGCTGCGTATTAGCAGGAGACTCAAACAAGCGGGTGAGTGAAGTGCAATAACATAACATCGGGTTGAGAGGCGGGTCAAGGTGGAGTAGGGCCCAACCTCAGCAGTTACGAGAAGGAAATTCTTCAAGGGGTGTAAAATTGAGTGCCTGTCATTTTAGGGCTAACAAACAAACAGTCATTGGCGCGATGCAGATGGACGCAGCTCCCACTGTTTTGTGTTTCATTACGCATTTCATCGCTGTAATGCATCGGCAAGGGGGAGGTAATACCCTCAAACCGCTAACAGGTCTTTCTGTCAAACAGATTACTGTCAGCTCTCATTGATTTGTGTTGCCTTTAAAATGGCCCGTTCCTTCTCGCAACGGATCAGATCTATAATTGGGCCTGGCCCAAATGATTCAGATGAGGGTTGTCTCGTCCTGGCTTCCCCGCCAGTTTCACCCCCCCTTCCTTTCATTAGCACCAGCAGACTTCGTTAAACCATCGGTGCCCCATCTCGTCACCCCCGACTCAATGAGTCAAAGCCCCGGTCCTGCACAAAGACATAGTCAATCTGTGCAACAAATCACCCAAAATGGTGCCATTGGTCTTCTTGAAGAGCAAAGTTACGAAACCTAAATGGAACCTAGGTTTCTTCAAAACGTAGTAAACCGCCGGATATCTGCTCGTAATTGGATAGAAAAATGAAGCCACAGATTCATATTTGCTTATTTGCTGCTACCAAGTAAACCACAATAGAAAATCCCTCAATAAAGCACACTTCCACAACCAGACTGGCTGAAGGGGGAGCAGAATTCACTGGTCATTGTCCGCAGGGAAAATCGTATGGCTTTGGTAATGGCTTTACCTGTTATCACCCCATGATGCCTTACCGACGTGGACATCTTCATGATACCACAACCCAACAAAGACAGCCTTGGCTTGAAAGACCATTTTCAAAAAGCATTTATTTGTTTTCATGTTGTAGTGCTTTGAGACCCCATAGAGCAACCCCGGTATGTTGATGCTAGCGCAACTGATGTCAGTATGACAGCACCGGCCTAAGATGGGGCCCGCTATAATGAGACTGCCTTTGAGATTATGAATTCAACTCCTGAATTCGAATTGAACTGCAAAGTGCTGCTTGAATGAAAGGAATTAGAGTTTAAACCGCATTGAAATGTAAACTAATTAAAAGAAAAGAAACACAAAGTGGTAGTTGAGACAAACCTTGAATGTTGACTCGAAAGTCTTTGTGGGAAATATTATAAAAGAAAAAAAATCTTGAAATAAAAGTCCCGTGATAGAGGCCTGTATAGATAGATACGATACGATCAGATAGATTACATCATCCTGTAGTATGATCGAGGATAGATAGATAGATAGATATAGATATAGATAGATAGATAGATAGATAGATAGATAGATAGATTAGATGATGAATAGATTGATTGATTGATTGAGTGCGTAAACCATGTTGACTTTTTTTTTTGAGTTGTCAGGTTAAAATTCCTCTCCCTTTAAAATTTCCAATTCAAACTTGAATTCCTTCCAGTAGGTGTGGCCAGTTTAGTTCAAGTTCAGACTCTTGAAGTGAACGTGATTCATTCCTCACTGCTGAATTTAGTTGAACCTGGTTGACCTGGTCAGGCATCTGGTATCCCCTCTAAAACCAATAAAATCACCCAAACCAGGTTTGGGGATGCCAGTTAACCACCTGTTATTTTTTCTTCTTGTTTCTTTAAGTTGAGTTTCCAGCCTGGCAAACTGTAACACTCTAGTATCTCCTCCGAAATGCAACTGTATGCACAGCAACTAGGGTTGGTTCTAGTGTACAAAGGGAGGATCGAGGACCTCAGCATCAGATATGAGGCAACGGTTATGAACCGGCCAGCCAAAACAGCTTTTTGGTCTCTGTGTCCTCCACACTTGTGTGTGTGTGTGTGTGTGTGAATAAACACAATCTCAGTTTGTAAGCTACAGCACATCTCCATGTTGTGAAAGAGTCTGGTCTCCCCTAACAGAAGTGGCAGGCTGTGGTGGAAAGCTTTGCCCTCCAGTGGTTATAAAACGATGCAGGCCTCCCCGGCCGAACCTGGCTCCCTCAGACCAACGAATAATAAAGCACAAAGTGAAGCTACTAAATCATTGAAATGGACTGCAGCGTGTCTGTCCAGTTAGCGACTCCTCCCAGAAATGCTTGATCAACGGCAGAGAAGAGAAATCACAGAGCGCTAATACGCAGACGCTGGTCTCCTTTGGGAATTACTTGCACTCTAATATGCCTCCAGAAATCATGGCTTTGTTAGTCTCCATCCATTTACCACCACTATCCAGAGATAACGCTGGTTTAGATAGCCAGACATTCATCAGGAGTTAACAGATCGCACAGGTGTTGGTGTTTCTCTACGCTAAATTGGCCACCGACCCAGCCGTGAAGGCATTTGAGAAGGAAATCGGGCTTAATGTCACCGGACCAAAGTCGACTGTAGGCTTCGCGATTAACGGGAGAAACGGGAGAGGTTGAGCTCAGCGCCTCTATAACGTGATGATTTAATTTAATGCTCAGAGTATCAATATGAATCATGCATCTGTGAAAGCGAACATGAATTTCTTTAGTACTTTTGAGATTTACGACATTGGGGGGGGGGTCTAATTTGTGATAGGCGGGGGCGCCGGCGATCTGGAGGGGGACTGGGAGTCCCCCCAGATCAGAGGGGCTTAGAGCCTCAAAGATGTTCCTGTCCTGCAGCGCCACACCGACATCGACTTTGCAAATCAGCAGAAGGAAGCTAATTAGCGGCAAGCTAATGAAACCAGCATTCTGGGCATCGCTGCAGAAGCTAAGAAAAAAGGACACCGAGAAGAATCAGAACTCTTCTTATATCAGCGATATCTCAACCATTTCTTGAATTTGATTTCAGAGCAACATCAATATTTTGAACAAAGTTGAGGAGAACGAGCCGCAGAGAGAGATTACAGTAATGAAATTAGCATTCCATTTTGAAGAATTGGAGACTGTCATTTACTGGCTTTGCTTTTGGCACATTTACCAATTTGGGGAACGACTTTTTCTATGGCGTCTCAACGCTGCATACAAAATTCACAACCATGGGAGACAGGGGATGTAATGGCACTTCTTGGAAATCTCTCGTTTCTCCTTCTCTCTTGCTCTTTCATGCATGTGCTGCCTCCCTCCTGGCGTTTTTAAGTTTGGGACTGGGGTGCAGAGTGTTGTCGCTGTGTGCACCACCTCCAGATCTGAGGTCTGGTCGCGACACGATTCTGGACTCCCCCGTGGTAGCGCCACCGCTTGTGGGCCTGCATGCATCTGGTTGGACCTGCTGGAAAACTGAAAACCGACCCAAACTTTGCTGGAGAAGTGAGCATGTTTTGTGTTGGGTAAGAGCGCTGCATTGGGCCTGCTTCTATGAGTCTGGTAGTCTTTTGAAGACGGTCGGGTTATGTTGTTGGTAACACTGAAAGCCTCACGGCGTTCACAGGGTCTCTGAGCATGTGTGTTTGAACATCAGTCAGCTCATATACGGTCACCGGCGCTGGAGAGCATCACGTTACACGTGCGTTGCCAACATCTCTTGCAGTCCTTCACGCAACTATGTCACACTTATCAATGTACATAATGTTTGTCCACCCTGAAATATTGTGAGTGCCCCTCATACACTGCTGTTCAAAAGTTTGGGCTCAGTAAGTTTTTTTTTTTTTGTTTCAAGAAATTGAATACTGTCTATTCCAATAAAGAATGCATTCAGTTGATCAAAAGTGCAGATATTTTTCAGTTTAACCAAGATTTACTGGTTTTAAATAAATGCTGGTCATTTGAACTTTCTATTCATGAAAGAATCCCGAAAAAAGAAACAAAAAACTATCATCGCTTCCAAAATATGAAGTAGCACAACTGTTTTCAACATTGATAATAATCAGAAATGTTTTTGAGCAGCAAATCATCATATTAGAATGATTTCTGGAAGATCATGTGACACCGAAGACTGGAGGAAACGATGCTGAAAATACAACTTTGCAGTGCAGGAATAAATTACATTTTAAAATATAGTGATATTTAAAAGAGTTATTGTGAATTTTAATACTATTTCAGGATTTGCAATTGTTTTACTATATTTTAAATCAAATAAATGCAGCCTTAGTAAGATACTGTAAGAGTCTGTAATGTTTAATGAATAAATACAATAAAATAATAAAAACCAAACTAGTCGCAGGTATACTATGATTTTACCGGTAGATATATTCGCATGGCAAGACAATTATTTGTAAATGAGATCATCATAGAGTGTACCAAAACGGCTCAGAGTATCCAGACATGTCAAGGTGAAGTTATTTTAATGATGGCTGAGCAGAGTTTCATCTTTAATGCAGCTATATAAAATTATACCGATATATGTGACAGTGTGTTTATTACAAACACCGCCTCGCGGATGTGCACCAACTTACTGAAACGAACAATAAATGACTTGGACTCTACATAAAAACAAATATTAGGACAACGACACTCTCCAAAATGTGCCCATACTAACAAAGTCTGAACAAACAATTTGTCAAAGACATTTGTTGCAACATTAAAAATGAAGTTATTTATGCTATGTTAGTGATGCGTTTTGATTGTCACAATTGTCGATTCCACTGTTGATCCACAATTAGGCAACCTATTCAATGAGATACCTGTAATTCTGTAAAATATAACAGAGTAAAGATTTTACTATTTTTATTATTTTTTTTTTGCAATGGCATCCCTTATTCAGTGATTAAGACATTTTCATTGGGTATATAAACATTCAAATTGTCTAACCAACATATTTGCATTTATTATAAACTGGAAATTATCTTTTGCACCATTTGCATGGTTTGGCATAAATGCTTTTGATAATATGAAGGTAAAATATATTTGTCATGCCAATAAAAGCGTGTTAAAACTGTAATACTCATTAAATAATGCAGAATATCCCTGCCTTGATTTTGTTAATCATTTTATTAATTTGTGTTTTTGGTTTCCAAATTCAGTGAGATTTCAGTTGCCATATAACAAAATCTATGAAAATCCTCTTTGTTTTCCTTGGTAGAAGCGTATCTAAATTGCTCACATTTAGATCACACATGCTGTAAGTTGAGAATTGCTGCTCACCGAACACCTCCCTGGCTTGGCCTGCCTCTCTGTTTCTTTTCTCCTCTCGGGACGCTAAGGTTGAGATGGATGGTGAGCACAGCTCAAACAGACTGATTTATGGGGTCCGTTTCGCCTGCAGTCCCCTGAGGACCTCTCGCTGGCTGCGGTTCGTTTCCCCACCCCGAAGACTCGAAGCGTTTTCCACACCGCGCTGATGCCAGACACCAAACGGTTATCTCAACCACCCCTATTTGTCACCGGGCTGCTGGGGGAGCCCCTTAAACGAGGAGAAGAAAAGATAGACGAGCAAGAGAGAAAAGAAATAGACCTTCTCTCCTCCGCAAAATTGATCTCAGTGGAAAGTTTTTTATTTCTTTTTAGAAAATTTTGTTTTGGGGAGGGGTAGAACGGGTCCCTCGCCACCAACCGCAAATTATATTCCCTTTATAATGAGTGCAAATGTCAGGAAATTAGAAAAGGCACAGAGAGATTTTATTAGTTTGAAGGGGGGTTTATGGTTTAAAATGATTTAAAAACCTTTTGTTTACTGAACTTTTTTCTGAAAGAATGACGCTATAAAAAATGGTCTGTGTGGTTATGAGGTATATTTATAATAATCAATTTAAAAATGCAGGCATTTGGGGCAAACCGTTTTTCCGTGGATGTTTTAAAAAAAGCCCAAAATATGAGTAGACAGTTTAGGAAGGGTTTGACATCTTGTGATGATATTTTTTGGGGAAACTCTGCCATTTTTGGGAAATTTTCTTGAACACATGGCAACTTTTGTCGGGCAAAACCTTAATTTTTTTTCATACATAGGGAAAAAAGGGTGCTTTTCACTAAAGTTGCTCTGTATTAAATCATCTTCCTGTGGAAAATACACTTAAAGGGATAGTTTTCACCAAGAATGAAATTTACTCACCGTCATGTTGTTCCCAACCCATGTTCAAAACACAAATCAATGTATTTTTAATTGAAAGTCCAGATAACCAGATCATAAAGGGGTTTTGAAATGAATGCATATCACTACAATCCAAGTTTTTTTTAAAAAAAATAAAGGGGGGATTGAAGGGGACAAACCCTGGAAGCCAAAAACTCACCGCCAAATGGAAATAAACATGGATTAAGGGTGTATCTCATCCACTGAACAGGCCCTAGAGTTCATTGTTTGATGAAAACAAAATCAGACATTTTTAATGGCACATGAAATATTAAGATAGTTTGAGTATTCTAAAACAGATGATTTCTTCTTTCATGCATATCATGCAAAACAAATGATGAAAAGCTTTTGTTCTGCGCCCTGATATTCCGGTTCTCAGCCCTCTATTTGTACATTTCCAGATTTTTTTAAAACAGAGCTGGGAATGACCGCAGACTCCCGTAAGCAATGTTTTTGTTTTGTTTTTGGTTTGCATTTATCAATTTTTTCAGCCTAAAGAATCGGCATGGTGATTTAAAAAAAAAATAAAATGCCCTTTTGACCACAGATCGAAAAACTGACAGAACTGGAAGAGTTGACCAAGGCATGTTGTAGAAATAAACAAAGCCAGAAGACCCCCGGGGCCCCCTTCCACTCAGTTCTGTGGTTTTCCCGGAAAAAAAACTGCAGCAGTTTATAACCACCATTTTGCCCCCAGACCCCCGAAGGCAAAGGGCCCAATTTAGGAAATTTTAGGGCCCTAAACATAAATCTTTCCGGCCCCAACGAGCAGGTAGCGAATTTAAAAGCCTTTGTTCTGTTGGATATAAATAATTTTTTGCCCCCCCTTGAAGGGGGGTGTTTATTTTGTCCCACCAGAAAGTGTATTCCCAGACAGCGTTTTAGAGGAGGCCCTGTTTTGCTACCCAACCCCCCGTGAGTGCACAGGGGCCGGGGCATCGCCTATGACCGACACACAAACTCACACACAAAAGATGTCCCCCACACAGACACATTTATAACAGGAAAAAATGTTTATTTTCCCGGAAACCGGTGCTGAGGAAGCTCTTTTTTCAGATGTGTACATGCACAGGCTGCAATGAAACCCGTACATACATCCCGAAACCCCCGGGAAGCGGGTCACTGCCCCGACCGGAGGGGACCGGGGTGCCCTGCTCCGCTCCCTTTTCCCCCTTTTCATCCATCACTGTTTCCCGCCAGTTGGTGATGGTGCGAAAGAGGCGGTGAATGAGTCGAGGGGTGTTAGTGATGTGTTAGTGAGCTCTGTTGATGGAAGGTTCTTTTTGTATTTTCAAAAGAATGATAAAATGTCTCACAAAACCCCGATAAAGACCATTCTTTGGGAACAACTGAGACGCCATGAAAAGTGGTCATCGAACATATTTTTATTTGTTCAAATTTAGGGGGCAATATCACCATTATTAGGGCCTTTTCACTCTTAAAATTAAAGTTCCCAAAAGGGGGTTACAGAAAGAAAACCAAAATTTTTTAACTTTTTAAAAACCCTTTTTTTCCCAAATGAAGAAAATTTTTTAAAAATCTTGAACCTTTTTTTTATAGAACCTTTTTTGCGGTGAAAAGTACCATATATATGAAATGTACATAGGATCGCAATGCAATCACAGATGCCAGTAAACTCTTTAAAAAATCAAGGTTCCAAACAATAGTTTTCACAGTGATGCCATTGGGGAACCATTTATATTTCCCTTACAGTAAACAGTTCTTAAAATAACTTTAAAAAAATGTTCTTCCATTTTAAAACTCTAAAATAACCTTTTTTTCCACCATAAAGAACCTTTTGCGGAATGGAAAGTTTACTTGAATGTTAAATTGTCTTGATAGAACCATCAGTGACAATAAAGAACCTTTATTTTCAATGTGCTGCAAAAAAAAAAAAAATTGAGATTTAAAATTACTAAGAATAGAAGAACAGTCTCCAGACTGAATCCCAAAAGCTCCCCGACCATATGGTCTTTGGGCACAGACACCAGTCCGAAGTTGGTTTTGTCTAGACTTGTGTACAACAACACTGGAACAAACATCTTATAAATGTCCTGAAAAGAAGTCAATTCATATAAACATCTACTGAATGTCTTTCTAACATCCCACAGGGAATGTTGTAGGAACATCTTGCAGAATGCTTTAAATATTACATCCTTTATATATAAATGATTAAATGGCTGCCTCTGTGATGAGCATGCACCGCCAGGGTGATTCCTGAATTCATTGCATTTCTGTTTAGGTCTTTTTTTCCCTTCAGAATGAACCAGCTGATCAGAGGAGATCAGGATGGGGGCTCAAACCCCAAACGTTTCATCTGCCTCCGTTGGAGCTTCTCCTGCGTTTGGTTACTTACCTGTGTGTGTTAAGTGCAATCTGAATACTTTATGATGTCTAAGTTGAGAAAGTGTAGCCAGATGGGCACCCCTAGAGTTCAATGTATCAGATGACCCCTGGGGAACATTTTAAAGAGCCACAGGTCCCATTGTAGTGGTGTCTGGAGGGAGGAAGCATGACACCGGCCCCTCTTCCCTTTCTCGCCTCTCTGCTTCTCTTCCCAGGCTTCACCTGATCCTCTGTCCTTTCCCAGAAGAATTAAACCTCCAGGGCTCAAAACGTTTTACATGAAGCTGATCTGAAACATGAATGATATTGTGCTGTAAGTATTGTACTTTACGATGCGCCATTGTTTGAAATGCCTCCTGAGACGACAGGAAAAAAAACCAGCTTTACGCTGACTGCAAACTAAAGCGCACAAAGCTTTCACATCATCTCCCCCAAACAAGCCTTCACATTTATTTTTACCGTGCAGCACCACCCAGCAGCACACAGACCTAAAACCTGCACAGGATGCCTGCTGGTTATTCTACAGAGGCACAAAAATTAAGACTGCTCTGAGGTGGCTCCGTGCCTGCTCCAGATACAGTGTTGAGACATAATACTGAGGTATTGAAGTTTTAAAATATTCTACTTTTTACCCAACTCACTGCATAAGAAGCATTGTTCTGTGTAAATGCAATGCAGCAGTAGTCTATGTTTATTTTATAATTTTCATTGTTTATCTATATTTTTCATAACATTATACAATTGTGATTTCAATGTAAATGCATTTATTATTCCCTGTAGATGCACCTTTTCGTGCTGCTTAGGTGTTTGAGCTCTCCTATTGCTTGTAATAGTAGCAGTCTATTCATTCTTTGTTCATCTGTGTCCTTTCAGGTTAACTGCTTTCATGGTGGAACAACAGTTTAACAAGAATCTTTCTGAGCTAAAGCAAGACATCTGAAAGAAACCATCACTACTCTCGTTTGTTATTGCCAAACCAATACACATATGTAAAGAATTGCTCCCTTTCAAAATGTATTTAAAGAGAAGCTAAATAAAATAAAAATGTCTATAACTGAATATACTTTGGGATGTAACTGTCCAAACAATCAGATTTTCAGTATCACTTCAGTGCATCATTAACCCTATATTGTGATTAACTCAACAGGTGAAGATTTTTTTAACAAAATGTTCATATTATTAGCGAGGATAAAGCTTTTCAGCACATCAACATATGTGAGTAAATTATAAGCTTTTCCCATTCATTGATGCAAACTCAAGTTCTCCATAACTTAATATTAGATATATTATATCTATCTATATAGATTTATATATAATTATATATATAGATCTAGAGTTAAAAATTTAGCCCCCATAGGGGCCCCTGGTGCTTTCTTTGGGATAACACCTATTCTGCCAACACCTTTAATTTTAACCGGTCTGGTCCCCGGGAGGAGCACTAAAACACACTCAGAACCGAATTACGAAAAATACCTTTTTTTTAACAAAAGCAGCCATTTTGGTTTTTCCTTAAAACCCGATTAATACCTAGTCATATTTCTTAAAACCGGGACACACATTTAAAAGGGCCCAAATAACTTCTCATTCCAAATTCCAGCAAACCCTAAATAGTGTAATTTCACAAAGCACACTCAATTTGAAACCCCGCCTAAATCAATGCCCTAGGTGTAAAACCGCACAGGCAATCAACATAATTCAGGAGGACAGTAATCACCAAGGCTGAGCACAACAAAAAAACAAAACACAACTTGAATAATAAAATAATTTGGGGCTCCCTGCCCGCCCCGACACCCCCGTCCCCGGGGACTCAAACCCTTCCCCCCGGAAAGCCGAAGGTTCTTTCAAACAGCCTCCCAAATCCACCACACTTCTTCCCTATCATCTAAGTTCCCCAGTGTTCCCCGGCCAAAAATGGGGAGGTTTTCCCCGGTGGTGCTAACCAACCACCGGCCCCGCCCCTGCTTTTTAACCCCCCAGGCTTAATAAAAACACGCTCAGTCTCTTTCACAGTTTAAATTTTAAAGGGAACAGCCCCCAAACCCTTTCCCCCTCCCCCGATTTAAAAAAACCCAAAAAGTTCTTGTCCACAGGGGTTTCTTTAAAACATTTCCTTCGTATTTGTCCGTGCAGTGACCAGCATCAGAGAATATAAACATTAATACTTCCCCTTTGAAAAATGGGCTCTCCTGTCCTTAAAAAGGTCCTTAATCCCTTTAAACCCCACAGGGGTTTTTGCTCAAGGGGACGGCCCCGCCTGTAGCAATTAGCGGATAGGCAAATTTCCCCCCCGCCACAGACAAACGTTCCCACCAGCCCCCTCACAACAGTAAATCCAGCAGTTAAGGGAGGCCCCTAAATATGACCCGGGGCCCCGGGGATACCCAAATGTCCACAACTGGGAAATTCCACCCGAAGACCCTCCCGCCTCAATAGAAAGCGGCGATGTTTGGACGTCCCGCTAGCAGCACAGTCGACAGCCCAGGTGACTGCAGGTAATTCTAGCAGCAGCAGGTTGACCTCAAACCCACTGAAATCCCTCGGGGGACCCTGGCAAGAAGCCGATG
>NW_024878610.1:0-2586 GCF_018340385.1 Cyprinus carpio
GTTTTCAACCACATACTGTTTATTTTAGGTTTCACACATATAAATTCACATAAGTACTAAAAAAAAAAATACATTTAGAGTTTGTAAAATACACACTGATGTCTATGGAAGAGGTAATAATAATCCTTTCCATTATATTTTATTCATATCAGATACACATTGTGTAAGTAACTTAACTTTAAAGTTTACTCTATTCTTCTCCCAGTTCACCAGCCACTTACTTTTATGTATTTCGGGAGAAGTGGGTGAATTCACGTGTTGTAAATCCAACAGATCCGATTCTCTGAACTGCGTCTGCGGCACAAACTAAGATGGCGGCGCCCATCGCGCATACAGCTCAACTAACGCGATCGTTATAAAGGTGTTTAAAAAACAATATACTTCCACTTGCATGTATTTGACAATCGGAATATCAGATATTTCATGCCATAGCTAACACATTTGTGAATATTCTAAATAATAAAGGAAAAATTACATAAAAGCAAATCATCATTCATTCAGCGCTGTTGTTGCTGCTGCGGTGTCACGTGACAAGCAATGACACGTCACCATGGGCTCTCCCCCTCTCACACAATATAGTTCCCGTCCCTACAGTGGTGTGTGCTGGCTTTAGCGGTCCATTCAAGAACTTTCATTAAAACTGATGTTTGTTGTGACTGCCAGGGGATTGTATGCAGAGTGAGGAGGGGAAATCTCTATCGTCTATATCGTTGCTTTTTTCGATAGTATCTTTGAAGAAGTTCATATCTGAATGTAGATACGATAACGATATATCGGTTCAGCCCTATTGGGAATTCCTTTGAGTAAGCTCGGACTGGTCACGTGACCCTCGGCTGGTAGGCTTGTCTGGGGTGACTGCTGATTCTGTGGTCCTGAGATATAAAGCAGAAACAAGGTGTCCCTATTATCCCTTCCCCTCTCCGCTCATGTTTTGCCCCTGTCCTTCTTTGGTTTCTCTCTTTCTTTCAGTCTCTCTCTCTTACACACACACCCTGAAAAAGGGACCCTGCTGAATAGAGGCTGTTGTTGTACACCAGTTACATCGTGGCGTAGCGCATGTGGAATTCTGGCTGTGGAATTTCAGATGGCTAGGAACAGCCTCGTTTGGTTGTTAGCTCAGAGCTAAAATTTTATATGGACATTGCACAACAACGCATTATCTAATAAATAAGACCACCTCCTGTAGACAGATTTAACTTAACTGTGGTTTTCAATATTTCCTGTTCATCTTAACATCATTAACTCCTGTTCAATAGTTTGGGGTAGGTAAGATTTTTGCTTTTAAAGAGATCAATGCTTTTATTTGGTAAGGATGCATTAAATTGACCAGGGACGAGTAAAGACATTTATAATGTTACAAAAAGTATTTCAATTAAATGCTCTATTTTTGTTCTATTCATCAAAAATCTTGGAAACTGTTTCAGCATTGATAATAAGAAGAAATGTTTCTTGAGCAGCAAATCCAGCATATAAGAAATGATTTCTGAAGGATCATCGCGTCACTAAATACTAAGTAATGTCTGCTTTAAAAAACGTTCAGCTTTCTATCAGATAAATAAAATATATTTAAAATAAATTGAGGTGAATAACAGTTAATTTTAATTTTTTATTTTTTTGCATTATTACTGTTTTAAAGTGGTCATATGACATTGCTAAAAAAGAATATTATTTTGTGTGGCCCCAGCGTATTTACAAATGTGTTTATGCGGTTTAAGGTTAAAAAAAACACATTATTTTCCACATAATGTACATTGTTTTTTGCTCCCTCTTGACTGACAACAGTTTAATGGCATGCTGAGATTTCTAATGTAAAATGCTCAAATAAAGTTTTAGAAAAGTTTAATAAAAAGGAGTAAAGCCTCTACATTTCAGCCTTTAAATAAAGAAAAGTCAAAATGATAATTGTTTAATAAATGATTACATGTATTTTATATCTGCTCCAAAAATAATTCTAGATAACTTATCTGAATTGTTTAAATGTGTAGAATCCACATTAGCTTGTTTTTCATTAACTTTTCATCAAATTCGTTCCGTTTTTGGCCAGACAGAAGCTGCACACGGACTGAATGTAAGTATAAGTCTCGGTAAATCCACTCTCTGACAGCAGGTGGCGCTTATGGAAAAGCTGAATTACAGCTGTTTCCCGTAACCTTGCGATCCCCTGCTCTGCACATTTTGCATGTCTCTCTTTGTTAACACACCTGATTCAGATAATCAACTTGTTAGAAGTGAGCTTCCTGCATGAACTATGTTCCCATTGACATGGTCCCTACACAGTGTTCATTGCTCCCTACTCCCTGAGCAGGGGAAATCTGTTGAAGTTTACCTCACTTTGGAACATTCATTTACCTCACTCTCGGAACATTCATTTACCTCACTTCGGAACATTCATTTACCTCACTTCGGAACATTCATTTACCTCACTTCGGAACATTCATTTGCGCTGTGCTACGTCTTCACACTTTGACATGTGACATCATATACCAAATAAATACAATTTAAATTCACGTCTCGCACACTTCAGTGCACTTTGAATGGAACATATACAGTATGTTTGCTTCGAACTGGAATCATGGTGGAATATCC
>NW_024878611.1:0-2321 GCF_018340385.1 Cyprinus carpio
TGTTCAAATATGATTTGAATTAAAATTTAATTGTTTAATAGTGTAAATTAAGTGTCTCAGGTTAACCACTGATTGACCCACTTAGAAGGAGGTGAGCCATCTAGTGGCCGTCTCCTGTTAAGTCGGTTCATAGCTTTCAGCTCTCTTCTAGCTTATTTTAAATTTCAATTTAAACCAGTTTTGAATTTTTAATTTGAATTAAGTTTTCTGTTCACCAGGTGAAGCACAGAACTACTGGGGCCTGCTTCTTCTCCCATGTTTCATCCTGTCTATTTCTATTTTGATTTTTATTCTTTTTCTTCTCTCTTTTGGGTTAGGTTATTTTGATTATTACCATCACTATCATAATTTCCTTTTTGTTTTATCATTATTAGGTAAAGCTGTTACCTCTCATTTCTACATATATATTTACTCAATTGATTTTAAACAAACAAGCCTTAATTCTCTTTAAGTTTCCCTTGTTCATCCTTTGTGTATTTGATTGTAGAACTCCCTTGGTGATTGGACAGTCATCTCAGGTTTCCAGTGAGCAAGGTTGCCCGACCAGCGTTACCGACACTGGCTGTGAGTGAATCTCGGTTTCTTTTATCTCTGTCCGTCGTTGCAGCCCGCAGTGGAGACATCAGCAATTTGGCACTCCAAAGGTAGTCAATCAGTCCAGCCGACACAAACAAGGCAATTTCTGGGACCAGTACCTAAACCAGGGCCTAAAAAGGGGCTACTCTTTCGAGAGGGTTCTAGGGAAAAGCCCAATTTTGCAGTGCTGTCTGGCGGTTGACACCTTGGTGTTGCCAGGTTGTGTTAAAAGTCACAAGCTGTTTGAGAGGGCGCAGCGCAATACAGAGTAACGGAGGGCCGATGTTAGAAAAAGTACACTCCTTTCCAGATGTTTTCTATTATGTGAGTGATCTCATCTGCTGCCTTGCTCCTACCCTCCCTTTCTTTCCCCTTGGTTTTCTCCCTCCTCCCATCTGTGTGTTCTCTCTCTCTTTTCTATTCCTAGGTGACCTTGCGCTTTTGGATGAGGGGTGGCACATCTCTCGTATTCGGCCAATTTCGGGCGCGCGGGGGAGGACCTTACTTTTCGTAATGGTACTGCGGTTTTTAGGGTATTTTGGAGTTAAAGAAGCCAGAAGGCTCATCACTGCCGGTATTACACGTTATGAGTCCAGTAGTTGCTGTAAGGCTGGCAGTCCAAGAGCGTGTTGGGGTGGAGGATAGTCAAGGCATATCCATTCTATTTCTTATTGTGGCTGAGAGCGGCTGTACCACCTTCGCTTCTCCTTATAGGTCTGTCTCTTTCTAAGACAATAGAGCTTGGGCGTCGGTGGGTGATCACAAACAACATTAATCGCAGAGCCTTGTCCACCTGATACCCTGCAAATCATTTTGAGGACAGTCACTCCCAGCGTGAGCAGTCTTGCTGAAGGATAGGATTAAAAGGTTCCGTAGGTTATCCTCACTAACAGCCGATTAACACCAAGCAAGAGTGCCTAAGAACTGCATGAATTGGCACGGGCAAACTGCTTGTCAATTTGCGCCCTAGTTCGATTAAAAATGAAGACACGAAGAACCTATTCAGATAGGGCTACTCTAGAGGGATGGCCCTAGCTGGTGAAGGGGGTGAAAGTCAAACTCAAAACTCATTCTCGTATGAGCTAATGCACTCATCCTCCCTAACCACAAATATCTGTTGTTCTTACTACTATTGTTTTAAAAATAATTCTAAAAGACAACAATAAAATCCTCAATAGTATAATAAAAAAATATAAAAATTTATTTAAATCTCATTTCAAGTGTTTTGTTTCACTTTGATCATTTTCCGTCCTTTTTTCTGTTGTGATTTGTTTCTTTCATTTCATCGTTTCTGAAACTTGTATCACCTTATGAGAGCACCAATGCAAGCTAAATAGAGGAGTGATCAACCAGCCAGCGCGTGCTTCATTCACGGATGGACCCCCACGCTAGGCCTACTCGCCCTGTCAAAATCTCTCCATTCAGGGTACCTTCGTTGCACCCCAACGAAGTTAAGTTGGCTCCGCGAACTGTCCGCCATCTGTGCATCAGTTAGCCCCAAAATTCTCATAAACGGCATAGCCCGTATGAGTATAGCTCGTTAACCGTAGAACGAACTTGCATTGGTCTCTTTGTGTGTATGCTGTGTTTCTCTCACCTACAGTGAGCCAGGATGTTCCGTTCATCCAGTCCAGCAGTCCACGGGGGCAACCTCTCGACATGGTTGAAAGCAATGACGACCCCCTTCCTGCCCAAGGACGCCAGTAACCTGCAGCACCTAAACCAAGAGCAACTGGACACCGAGC
>NW_024878612.1:0-2028 GCF_018340385.1 Cyprinus carpio
GGTCCAATTCGACTAATATTAAAATGAAGTGATGCGTGATAAAGACTCTGATGCATGGTTGTTGGTTCACAAAATAAAAATTCTTTAATTATTGACTGTTAAACATACTAACAAATAAAAAAAAACTATTAAGGAGTTATGAATATGTTGGCAAACATAAGCTGTAAATAGAAGACTTTTAAGTGACATGATACGCAGCCAATGTCTATCAGAAAAGCAAAAAGTATTGGGTGTTTGCTGCGGGGGAGTTGCGGGTACTTGGGTTTATGTCCCCAGCAATATCAAAAGGAAACCCCTACGCCCTTGTCTGAATGGATCCATCCTGCATAACTTGTCCTGCAAAGAAAAGTATCCATGACAAAGTTTTTCACACTGTTCACAGGATGCACACTGTCAGAGACTGGTGAGAACCTGAAAGCGAGAATACCGCGGGAGGAGGTGATGTGCTTCTGTCCTGCTCATGTGAAGACCTAAACGCAAACCTGAGGACTTCAGATGGACCCATGTAAGAGGTCCAGTGGGATTGAGAGTGTCAGGTAGAAACTCCGCGGTACTTGAGGCAGAGTCCACACGTTTCACAAGACCACTCCATCAAATCTGTCTCTGTTGATCCTCCAATCTGACTGAAAGGCGACCAGAGGCACTTACAGATGCACAGTTAACAACAAAACATCCGCCTGACACCAGACTCATCGTTAAAGGTGAAACTGTTGTGCTTGAATCAACTCAATGACTCAGTTTGGCTGGAAGCTGAGCATGTGTTTTGTCAGTGTTTCTTGAGTCTCTCTGTCCTTCAGGCTGTGTTTATCCAGAACATCACATCACCAAGAGCTCAGCTGCAGGAATCCGTGATTCTTCCATGTTCCTGTGAATCCCCAGATGGACCACGAGCACTTTGAATAGACATGAGAACCTGTGAATGGGCGCGGTTTCAGACACTGAAAGGAGATCAACGGCCGATTCCAGACGATCAGAGATTCTCACCATAATCTCTTCTTACACGGATCACAAACCTGACGAGAGACAGACGGAGGGACTGTATGTAATGTTCAGTCCAGCGGCAAAACAATCCCGGGCCGTCACTCTCACTCTTGCAGGGTAAAAACACCTCAGATTGGTTTTAGATAGGGGCTGAAATGATTTCCAGTGATACAGTTATGTGACGGTAAGTACACATTGAGACACTAAATAAAAACATCTCTGCGTTGCTGTAGGCATAGCATGAGGACATTCATGATTGTGAACTACTTTTTTATTGTGTGTGTGTGTGTGTGTGTGTGTATGTGTGTGTGTGTTCTCAGATCACTGCTGTGCATAAATGCTCACCGATTATCAATACTATCTGATATTTCCTGGTCTTTCTGCTCTGTCTGATGCTGCTGCTGGCGGCTGGATGCATCTTCTGGAGATCTACAAAAAGTCTGAACACACACACACTGTGGACTGTGAGAAACCATCAGCTGTGCTTTAGATTGCACTGATGGCTGTTTAAGACAAAGCAAATCTAGAATGAATATCTGGAGTCGTTCTTATTTTACAGCAAGGAAACCAAGGAGAGGAAGCCAACTGATCCAGAGCCCAGACGATGAGGTCAACTATTCATGACTGACACTGAACATATGTATAACCAGAACATGAGTGAGAGAGTAACGTGTGTGTGTGTGTGTGTGATCTCTGCAGGATGATACGTACACAACTGTAGTCTACAGTTCATCTTAAAGACAGAACGTCCCTGCAGATGAACACGAACGCTGAAGAGTGTGCAGAAAGATAAAAACACACACATTTTCAACACACACTGTGACCAACAATGTTTTATTTTCAAACGTTCCTTGTCTCTACACAATTTCTATCATTTTCACTCCCACTTTTGCTTGTATAATAAATGACTGATATTTTCTAATTCTTAGCCTTACTGGGTAATTACTAAATTATGTCTTCATGACCATGTAAAATTAAATTTATGCATTGTGAAGACATTTTAGTAATGTTTATTCAGTCTTATATTAGCATTATTAAGATACTATT
>NW_024878613.1:0-2009 GCF_018340385.1 Cyprinus carpio
ACTCCAGAACGGTTTGACGATTGAGACCAAACTTGGTGAGTGTTATAACAAGCATGACCTGAGACTACCTTGTAGTGTTTTCTGACGCAGCGACACCTAGTGGTCAGGTAGGAGATACGAAAAAATGCATATTTTTGCTTATAACTTGAATGGTTTGGCCAAAAATCACAAAATTGGTCTCATAAGCATCTGGTGGGTCATGTCAAGCCGAATAATGATATCCAATTTTCCCGTGGTCGGCCATTTTAGGTGTCAGCCATTTTGAATTATGTTTAAAATGCTGTATTTTTAAACGATCATCGATCGCTAATAAAATAATTACAAAAAATCTTCGGCCCATGCCAGTTCTCTTTGGTAATTAAAAAGTTTGGTGGTAGCCGCTTATCTTCTGGTGGTCAAAAGTTATAACGAAATATCTAATATATGCTAATAACTTTGGAATAAATCGGACTTTTGAAAATGAAAGTGGTCTCTCTATATTCTTGGGTCATGCTAAGAACATTCTTTATCAACTATGCCGTACCTGACCATATTTCCTGTCCCACTTGCATTTTTATGAATGCTGAAACCCTACTTTTTCGAACTCCTCCTAAATCAAGTTAGTCCGATTTCTTTCAACAACTTGGTTCGGATCATCTTCAGACCAAGCTGACAAAAAGCATGGAATCGTAGTTGATACCATATACGGGTTTTCAAGTAAATGCGATCAATCTAATTTGTTTGTAAGATGCAAAATACATCTGAGGCTGTATTCCCCGCAAAGTTTTGACATATCATATTGTCTCAGACTGACCGCCACATCAATTTTGTAATCATGCCACACCTATTGGTCAATATAATAAACTATCTTATTACCCATTAATACCATAGTTTATGTTTAGTAACTTTTTATTGCATTTAGCCTATTGCAAATGAAAACTGGTCTCAAATATTCCTTGGCTTATGCCGACAAATATATAGATACCAAATATGCCAGAGTATCGCTTGAACTTCCTGTCCGCCATTTTGATTTATGCGTTGAAAACCTACTTTTTTTCGAACTCCTCATCAACCGTTGGTTCGATTTTCACCAAAATTGAATCAGATGATCTTCAGACTGTGCTGGCAAAATGTGGAGCCAATGTGAAGTCTCTAATTCAAACTCTCTAGCGCCACCACTTGTCCAAACTTTCAAAAATTTTATGCTAATAACATTTGAACCTTAAGGTACATAAGGAACATTATATTTTTCTCTGAATCCTTGGCTTATGCCAAGTCGATTGAACCCCAAAATTCAAAAATCGCAAGGTTTTTTTTTTTTCTATTTTTAGATTTTCAAAAAAATTACTTTTTCTATCTCTTCCTAAACGGTTTGTCCGATTCTCACCAAAATTAGCTCAGATCATCTTCAGGCCAAGCTGTCAAAAAGTTATGGAGTTTAAGTTGATTCGTCCAACCGTTCTCGAATACCACGCGACCAAATTCTATGAAAAGCACGCAAAAATGCTTGTGAGGCTATAACTCCGCAACGATTTGGCATATTGAGACCAAACTTGGTGGGTGTTATAACAAGCATGAACTGAGACTACCTGCGGTGTTTCGACGCAGCGCCACCTAGTGGTCAGGAGATATGAAAAATGCATATTTTTGCTTATAACTTCTTAATGGTTTGGTCAAAAATCACAGAACTGGTCTCTTCAGATTCGGTGCATCATGTTGAATCGAATGATACCCAGTTTTCTCGTGTCAGCCATTTTGGGCGTCGGCTATTTTGAATTATTTTCTAAAATGCTGTATTTCACAAACACATTAACGTATCTTTACAAAAATAATTACAAAAATGTTCGACACCATGCCCTGATGGTACTCAAAAAGGTTGGGGGCAGCGCCACCTTGTGGTCAAATGTTATAATGAAATTTAACAAAAATGCTAATAACGTTTGAATAAATTCAACTATTGGAATGTAAGTGGTCACCCTATGTTCTTTGGGTAATACCAAGAACATCGATACGAATTTTGACAAAATTGG
>NW_024878614.1:0-3638 GCF_018340385.1 Cyprinus carpio
CTGAGGCACGGAGGAGAATGAGCTCGTGAGAATTTCAGGTGGATCTGTCTGAATGTTTTTAAAGAGGGATTTTCTCTATAGCGCTCAAAAATGGCGGCGGACGAGAGAGAGCCTCGGGAGGATGATGTTATATCTTTAACACTTTCTGATACTGAGGTTAGTGCTCTGCTGGGTTTTTACCCAGGAAAAGCAGGAGATATTTGAGGATGGTGAAGAAGCTGAGGCTGAGCCTTCTCAATTCTCCTGCCCTGCGTATGTAGAGCTGTTGGAGTTTATGGATCGCGCCTCGATGAGCGTTATGTTTTCCGACCATAGCCCTCCAGCTCAGGTGAGCCTTCCATTTCTGCCTGATCTCCGTACAGAGATCGAAAGGAAATGAAAGAGGCCGTTTTCTTCTCGCATCCATCGGTTTCGGCATAAGAGTTTTTGCCGACATCGAGGCGATGCGCGAAAACGGCTATGAGAGGATGCCCCCTGCAGAAAGAGCTTTCATTCTGCGGGGGGAGACATCCTCTCTTAATCTCCCTCCTTGCCATCTAAGCCCCTTCAAGCAATGCATCTTGCTTAAATGGCAAGGCATACGCAGCAGCAGGTCAGGCTGTGGCTTTATTACAAAATAAATGCTTCAAGCATATCAGACTGATCTGCTAAGAGACCTGGATAAAGGCGAAAGCCTTTTTCCTGATCAGGTAGCCGAGCTGCGCCGCACCACAGGCCTCTCTCCAGGCTACCAAGCAGGCCGCCTCTGCCAAGTGCAGGACTATGGTGGCCATGGTGGTGGCGGAGAGACATCTGTGGATGAACCTGGCAGGCATCGGGAAGAAAGAAAAGGCTTTCTTCTCGATGCTCAGGTTTCGCCTTCTGAACTTTTCGGTATTTCCGTTGAGACGGTAATCGAGAAGTTCGGGGAGACGAAGGCGCACTCCGCTGCTTTCAGATCCTTCGTTCCACGAAGGTCCAGGTCTGAGCCCGAACAACATAGGGGTCCTGGCCTGTCTCGATCTGAGGATCAAAGACGGGCACAGAAGGCTAGTGTCGCGACTCACGCTCCTCCCCCACCTGCGGGCAGGGTTAAGAGGAATTGTGGGTCACAAGGGGGTAAGCAGAACCTAAGGGATGTGATCCAGACGAGGCAGCGTTCTCGTCTGAGTCAGAGTGATACTGAGGTATCTACTCGTTCCCTTTAGGGATTTTTAACTTCTGCTTTTATCCTCCCCTTCCTAATTCCCCTGTAACCACCAGCTCTCCACCTGATCGAGGTTAGGTGGAAACCTCTAACGCATAACAGTCTCCTATGCTGGACCTATAATGTTTTTGGCTGGTCCTATGTTCATAGCAACCACCTTACTGATGGTCCGGACTAAAAGGAGGCGCCCCTTGAGCGGGGCTCCAGCGCAGGAGGGTGGGAGTATAAAAATAACCCTTTCTGTATATACTTATGTGTAAATTGCTGGTGGTTATGTCTACTAATAAACTCTGTGAGTTTCCTTTGCAGTGCTCAGTTACAGTGTTTACTAAACACTCGTCAGCACCAGCCATCCGGCTTCATGTTCCGGTATTAGGCGGCTGAGATCACAGGTTTCTGCGGGAGCCTCCTTGATCATCAGGCCTGGCACAGCACTGCAGGGAATTTCATGGATGTCCGGCCAGGTCACCCTGAGGGGTCTCCTGGCCGCTTAGGTGCTGTCGCATCCAGCGGGAAGTGAAGGTGGCAGTTACAGAAGTCTTCTTGTATATGCTGCCTCAGGTGATGCTCCCCTCGCTAGAGGTTTATAAAATTTGAGCTTGCCTCTCCCGTGCGGTTCAGCGCCTCTGCGATGCTTAGGAACCTTTAGGTACACACGCTAAGCTCGGTGTACTTTCTGAAAACCACATGGTGGTCAGTGTGCACGTGAACACTTTGCGCACTTTCTAAAAATCCACATATTGGTAAGTGTGCACGCAAGACTCTGCGCACTTTCTGAAATCCTGTATGGTAAGGGTTACGCGCTCCGCCTCGTTCCCTTTCTTGAGATGATTAGACCTTGGTTCCTTGGGCTCCATTCAGCCAGTGTGTATTTGTTTATACACTTCAAGCATCGCTTCCCTCAACATGAGGGGCTATTCGGGCGATTCTCGTGGTAGTTTAGCAGCGCTCCCCTTTTCCAAGAAGGGTCGCCTATGAGCGTGCTACTCTGGATTCAGGAGTTCTCCTCTCATATGAGACTGAGTTCACTGTTTTTTCCCAGAGCGCTCCAGCATTATTTCCACAGATCGAGTTGATGACTCTCAAACATACTTTTTTGAGATGCACCATTCCATCTATGAGCTGCTCTATCAGAGTGCCACGAGAGCCCTTCCTTAGAACAGTATTTGAAAATCCATGATATGGTAAGTGTGCACGTGAAGTCTTTGCACACTTTCTGAAATCCACACTGTGGTAAGTTCGCACGCTAGTACTCTGCGTTCTTTCTAAAATCCTATATGGTGAGGGCTTCGCGCGGTTTGGGCTGTCTTTCTGTTCATTTGCTTAGTTGCACTAACAGAGTGTTTCTGTTCTCAGAAACGCAGAAACGCTACTGAGCGTTTTATGCTTAGAAGCTCAAACATGAGTTCATGATCATAAAACTAGTAACTCACTGAAATCTGGTTTCTGCATTGCAATAACATTTCATTTGAGATGTTAGAAACACCTTTAATGTGGGCAAGCTTTAGTCTTAACTTTGTACAAACCATCATACTCTAACAGAGAAAGAAGGTTTTCAGCACTTTTGGGCTTTCTTTCTGTTCATTTGCTTAGTTGCACTAACAGAGTGTTTCTGTTCTCAGAAACGCTAAACTGAGCGTTTTATGCTTAGAAGCTCAAACATGAGTTCATGATCATAAAACTAGTAACTCACTGAAATCTGGTTTCTGCATTGCAATAACATTTCATTTGAGATGTTAGAAACACCTTTAATGTGGGCAAGCTTTAGTCTTAACTTTGTACAAACCATC
The DNA here is from genome assembly GCF_018340385.1 of Cyprinus carpio. Taxonomy (NCBI): domain Eukaryota; kingdom Metazoa; phylum Chordata; class Actinopteri; order Cypriniformes; family Cyprinidae; genus Cyprinus; species Cyprinus carpio. The sequence goes on from NW_024878614.1 coordinate 2,977, forward strand.
ATACTCTAACAGAGAAAGAAGGTTTTCAGCACTTTTGGGCTTTCTTTCTGTTCATTTGCTTAGTTGCACTAACAGAGTGTTCTGTTCTCAGAAACGCTAAACTGAGCGTTTTATGCTTAGAAGCTCAAACATGAGTTCATGATCATAAAACTAGTAACTCACTGAAATCTGGTTTCTGCATTGCAATAACATTTCATTTGAGATGTTAGAAACACACTTTTAATGTGGGCAAGCTTTAGTCTTAACTTTGTACAAACCATCATACTCTAACAGAGAAAGAAGGTTTTCAGCACTTTGGGCTTTCTGTTCTCAGAAACGAGCTAAAGCTCAAACATGCGTTTTATGCTTAGAACTGAAAATTGCATGACATTTCATGATAAGATGTTAAAACATTTTTAATGTGGGCAAGCTTTAGTCTTTAACTTTGTACTACCATCATACTCCTAACAGAGAAAGAAGGTTTTCAGCACTTTTGGGCTTTCTTTCTGTTCATTTGCTTAGTTGCACTAACAGAGTGTTTCTGTTCTCAGAAACGCTTAAACTGAGCGTTTTATGCTTAGAAGCTCAAACATGAGTTCATGATCATAAAACTAGTAACTCACTGAAATCTGGTTTCGAAAAGCAGACTGCTGTCGCATTCTAGAGTGGCAGATGTGAGCACC
>NW_024878615.1:0-2043 GCF_018340385.1 Cyprinus carpio
AGCTGCAAACACTTTGTATTCACCTGTCACCCGCTGACCCTGCATAATAAAAGTTCTTCAACTAAAGCTACTTTGTTAGAAAAAAACTAACAAATGCAAAATAAGAACCAAGAAGCAATTTTTAGACCAATATAAAGTGTTCCAGAAAAAGAACAGCCACTACAAACAAGTGTGCTTATTAAGCCAGTCATTTATCTGCTGGCATCATGGGATACGATCTATTTGTTCCATCAGTACCATCATTATCTGTTGGACTTTAGAGGAGCCAAAGTGTCTATGTAAAAACCAGGCCATCCCACCAAAGTCCAACTGCACTGACCAAAGGAAAAACATATGTCTTCAATACCACGTGATCATTAGAAAGTACCTCCATTTACAGATCTGCTGCTCTTTGACCTCTTCATCATTGAGTTAATTGAGAGTTTAGAAATTTGCTCGTGGTGCCCTTTTGGTGGGAGCAGTTTGAGTGAGGACACACTGGTAATAAAGCCTCCCTTCACTAGATGTTAATGAAAACCACACAGCTAGTGTAAAAAAAGCAACAAGGATAAGGCAGCCCCTTCAGCCAAAACTCTCACGCCCTGTGAGAAGTATGCTGGCCCTAAAAAAAAAAAAAAAAAATGAATAAATGAAGAGAGGTTTGACACAGCATGCCTTTGTACCTAGCCATTAAAAAAAAAGAAGGGGAAAGGGGTAAAAAAAATGAGTATTGTTATGGTTCCTGGCACTGTGCTTCCAGAGCTCATGGGGCTCAGGGCTGGGATGCCCAGCACAGGCTCTCTGCTGGGGAGCTGCGCCCCAGGTATCCCTCCTCTCTGGGCACAACTTGCTGGATCTTTGAACAGGGACAGAAAAACACTGCACTGACCAGGTTTAGTATCCGCATTAGCCAGGCTTTTGACTCTAAGCCCACATTGTGGCTTTTCAGACCTTAGCCTTGTCTGTGTTTTTTTCTGTTCTCTGGTTGCATTCAAATCTATTTGTTTTATAATCCTGACATTTGTGTGTTAAGTAAATTGTTGGCTTTTGACTAATTATTTCACTTTTGTAAGTTGCATCTGCTAAATGCATAAATGTAAATGTAAATAAAGTCGACCAAGACTGGAATAGACCATCTGATCAATATGTAAACAAACACAGTTCACTTTTTTATATGACGAGCAAATCTGAGACTAGTGGAATATGTACAGTAGGTGTGCTCAACAATATTTCATATGCTTATTATTAAAGGGATAGTTCACTGAAAATATTGTCATTTAGGGCCATGTGTCCACCGTTTTAGCCAGCTGGAAATGCCTAGCTGTGAGCACTTTTTTCAGTTGAGATGCTTTGGGGGCTTTAATATGGAATATCGGCAGAAGTAACATGACAAACACATTGTGAATGAAATGTTGCAAGCATTATTTTCATATCAATAAATGTAGTAGACCGGAAATCCCATCTGGTACCTGAATACTTGGAGATATGCAGTATTAACTTCTCCTCTATTGTTCAGTCATAATACAAGCAGGATGTGTCGGTTGTTGTATTTGCCCTGCACCCCTCCACTGTAATTGGACAGCTGGCTAAAAAGTGACAGTGATGAGCACTGCATTTTACCCAAAGTTGAACATTTGGGGCCGTTTATAGAGAACAATTTTTTCATTCCAAGTTGCTACTTTTTCATTGTTTTCTATGTAAACATGTACTAGACAGATGTGTATGACTGTTGCAAAAAATGCTTTGATGGACACCCCTCACTTGTAATAGTCAAGTTTTTTCCATACTGTGGAAGTCAGTGGCTACCATTATCTGTATGTTTACCAGCATTCTTCAAAATATCTTCTTTTGTCTTCAACTGAAGAAACTCGTACAGGCCTGGAGCAACTTGAGGGTGAGTAAATGACAGATTTTTTATTGAACTATACCATGCATTCTTATCCTACAGAAATCGCCCTGGGCTCTGCATACATCTGAATGGGCCTGTTTCTCCACCTATCTGATCTGAACTAGATAACCTCCCCCAAGGGCGCAGAGTTTAGTGGGGATGCTAGGGACAATATC
>NW_024878616.1:0-2141 GCF_018340385.1 Cyprinus carpio
AGCCTGATGAGTAATCAGCATTTCAACAAAAACATTCCACACAGTCACCTTGTATTTTTTTAACAAACGGATAAGTAGCAAATTTGTAGGAGATGGATAGTTTTGTTTTGAAGAAAATATTTTTTTGTTGGTTCCTGTTTTGGAACAGGGAACAGGAAGGGGGGGGACAGGGGAAAGGGGATGCCTGCCATTTTTGTTTCCACTTTTTTTTTTTGTTGTGCGATGATAGTGTTTTTAAAAGTCGGCACACGTGGTTTTTGGTTTGTTTGTTTAATCTCTAACAGCTTGTGGGAGTGTGGCATTAGTGAAAGGGGGGGAAAAAAATGAAAACAATAAATGAAAATGAATTGGAAAATTTTATGTGTTTTGCTGGATAATTCATCTGTTTGGCAATGTTGCCATTTCTACAATAATGCTCCTTCACTGGGGCGACGTTGTCAAGCACACCAAAAGTTAAGGAGTCATTGTTGTATGTAACAAAAAAAGCGCCCATCTCGGGACTAAGCGTTTATGAAAACCCAATCAACTTGCATTACCTTTTAAAACTCATCACTAGAACACAAGCCCCATTAAATATAATAATCAGGGGATGGGAGACCTTTTAAAAAAGCATTGGCTCTGATTCGTTGTACCTTTTAATAACCGATGAATATATAATATCGTAACAAAGAAAGGTAAAGAGGCCAATCCAACAAACTTCTCCAAGTCAATTAAACTCGACTTGCGTAAAAGGACGGAGGCGGGGTCTCAACACCAGGGGCGCAGGGGCGGAACAGACTGTGGACAGATGTAGAAGAGACTTTTAGGGAGCCATCCACTGCTTCAGTCAACCAATCGCACGAACCGGGAGTCACACAGGAGATTAATTTTTAGAGAGAAAAAAATTATGGATAAGTTCACACCATTATTGTTAAAATATGTAAGTACCCCTATAAAAAGTATTTAGGAGAAAAGTAATAAAATAAATGCCAGTGAAAAGAATTGTTAAAAGGCTGTAGGTACATATGAAAAAAAAAGGTTTCGGGGTTAGGTTTTTACAGGGTATTGTTATTTATTTTGATTTACATTGTTTTTTTTATTAAAGGACCCCCACCAGTGCAAATTTGGAAGTTAAGTTACAGGCGTTCAAAAAAATAGGTCTTTTTTTCCTGTTGATGGGGAAAAATATTTCCCATGTAATATATAATTATATATTAGTCTATATATTTTAGATTACGGCCGGGATATAGTATATATGTATAAAGGGGGACCAAACTGTACAACGTGCTTCATTGGAATGTTGGCACGCGCCCCATGCCTGTCGCTGTTTGCGTAACCCAATTCGCCTGTTTGATCGCTTAAAGCCAAACAGTGCAACCGCTCTACTAGGGTCACAGAATACGATGCGTCCGAGATTTGGTGTAACACCCGGCAGTACAAGTTCAAATCCTAGTGCTTCTGACTTTTGCTACTCCTTCCTTGGGATTTCCTGTTTTCAAAACTCCCGTGTGCCCTTGTACATGCAGAGGTGAGAGCGCAACCGCCGAGGGCGGGTGCTTTGGGCAGGAAGAATTTTATTGGTCGTGCCTGACCATGAACAAGCGCATTCATCGCGACGTTCAAGAAAGAAATTTGTTTTACTGCTATGTGGCTATCATTCGTGTGTAAAACACTGCAAACTACTTTCACTGAATATTCTTAGCTTTTACAGATTTTAAGACCTGTTCATCTGTCATTCAGTATTATCTGGTAGACAATAATTCAGAATCAGAATCAAAATTCTTATTGGCCCAAGTAGGCTTGCGCAGACAGTGAATTTGTTTTAGTGACATAATCTCTCTTACCCACAAGCTAACAACACACAGTCACAAACAAATATATCAAAAACAAAATAAAAACCCCTTTGCAGATTAAATAAGTGTATCCACATTTTTGCTATACATGATCATGGAATTGGATTGAGTAAGATGCAGGGATGTACTAGATTGAAGAGGAATACAAATAAATATCAGGATATTGTTGCACTTTTTATTGTATAAGTGGGAACATTTTAACTGTTCATGAAAATTGGAGTGCCTGGGGAAGAAACTGTTCTTTTGCCCTGACTGTCCTGGTATTTCTTTTGGCTCTAAAGTGCCGGCCAGATGGCAAAAGTTCAAAGA
>NW_024878617.1:0-2178 GCF_018340385.1 Cyprinus carpio
ATCCTCAGGGTCTATAAGCAGCCAGCAGAGGGCAGATGTCTGATTTACTTACATTTACAGTCTTTTGGCACTGAAATAAAATATTAGCAACATCGGAAAGTCCAAAGATTTATGTGGGAAACACAAAAATTATATACTTTCTGAGGTCTCTGCGTACAAGTTTATCCTTGTTATAGTTTACTTCCACTTTTCAATCCTGAAATGTGAAAGGGTCCATTAATTGCTCCCCAAAGGATGGAGGACAGCAGAAGAATCCTGAGGATGTTTTGAGCAAGATATTATTCACATATGCTACCTTTTTAACACCTGCATCTTTCTTTATTAATATTTATTACAAGCTTCTTATTTCACACTTCCAACAAACAGATTTCCATGAGGAGGAAAGCTGAATACAGTCTGGAGCTCTCATCTTCTACCAAAATCTTTTGTTTGTTAGAGTATACTCCAGCTGATTATACTCTCAGAATCCAGCAGCAGATCCATCTGCCTCTTCCTCTAAACTGACATTGCAACACTGACTGTCGTGGGAAATAGCCTGAACATTGTGTCAGTTTGGGAGCTTCAGAGGAACTGAAACCTCTAAATCTGTCACAGAATGGTCATTATTTTCCTGTGGGTCAGTGATACTCATCTGCATCCAACCGTCACTGAATGCTTGACTTCATCTTCTCAGGAAGTGCTGTGCTGAGTGATGAAACACTTCTGCTCTTGCACCAGTGTGAGGAGATTTATCTCTCTTCTGTCTAAGCAGTATACCTGCCGGGTCACAGATGCCTCAGTCGAACGAAGGTCTTTCAGGCTTAGGAGCGACGCTGGGGATGTAATTCATGACAGAGTTTTTAAATTCTGGGTCCAAATTTCAGGTTCAGCATAGGGTCTTTTAGAGGCGTAATAAGCGTTAGAGGCGGTGTGGCGTTGAGCTGATAGTTGTTGGTTTTACTTCTGCTTTGTTCTCTGCAGCTCTTTTCCACTTTCGTCTTGACTGCAGCTGTCTATGCGTCTGTGTTGAAGACAACATACCCGAGACCAGAGAGCTCCTCACAATCTCACCAGAATGAACTACACTTCAGCTGCAAAGTACAGCTGGAAGCAGAACTTCATTACATGAAAAGGCTGTGTGTGGATAGCAAAATAAGATTCCAGAACAATTCTGAAGAACTTCTTTTCAAGCAGAAAGCAAACTCCAACCAACCTGCATGCACTAAAAAAGAAAAGAAGCGAAATATAAATTAATCTCTTTTCTTCCTATTTCTTGGTTTATTTCTGTAAAGTTCTGTCTCCCTCCTCATCTCTTCTCGAAGTGTGAAATTACTGTTAAACAGGAAGTGTCTGTTTTAGATGACACCGGACAGCAGTTATTTTTTATTAATGTGTGTCAGTATGGGGTCCGGTGCACTGTCTCTCATTCTCTGTAAGTATTTTATTATATTCTATACCTGAGATGAACCGGGAACTGAGTTTAGCTGCCCTCTTCTACACTTTGTTCTGTTTTCTGTTTCTAATATGTTGTATTCAGTTGAAGATCAGTTTCAGCAGGTTGTGCTGTGTGTAGGAGGGTTTGTGACTTTAGCCTTACTGCTAATTCTGTTCTCTTTTTCTGGCATTTTTTGCCTTTATTATGACAGGACAGATCAGAATTGACAGGAAGTGAAGTGTGTGTGTGTGTGTGTGTGTGTGTGAGGTGGCTGGATCGGAAAAGGTCCTTGTGTCAGGATTAACACAATAACGGGCTGTATGTTGACACACTGCTCACAAGACTGTCAGTGCGACTGCAGATTGTATTCTTTATTGTTCAGATTCAATGTGATGACATGTTAAAGTTTATGTTAAAGTATTTGGACAGCTAAGTCACACTTAAAGGGATAGTTCACCCAAAAATGAAAATGCTGTCATTAATTACTCATCATCATGTCGTTCCAAACCCATAAGACCTTCATTCATCTTCAGAACAAAATTAAGATCTTTTTGATTAAATCCGAGAGCTTTCTGACCCTCATTAGACAGCAAGGGAACTGAAGCATTCAAGACCTAGAAACATAGTAAGGGCATCTTTAAAATAGTCAACCGTAAATTTATGAAGCTATGAGGATACTTTTTTTGTGCAAAGAAAATAAAAATAACTTTATTTAACCATTTCTTCTCTTCTGTGTCAGTGTTTAATGCACATTCATGAGAGTA
>NW_024878618.1:0-2565 GCF_018340385.1 Cyprinus carpio
TAAAAGTTTTGATATATTTACAGTAGGAAATTTACAAAATATATCTTCATGGAACATGATCTTTACTTAATATCCTAATAATATTTGCAATAAAAGAAAATGAGTCATTTTGACACATACAATGTATTTTTGGCTTTTGCTACAAATAGACTCCAGCGACTTAAGACTGTTTTTGTGCTCCAGGGTCACATCTGACCATCAGATTTTCACCAGTAAGAAAAAAAGTGTTTTAAAATTTGTAGTTTTGCAGATCATTACATTATATATGACATGAGAATAAGGCCTGAAGTTAGGAAGAACATTTTAAGGAAAATATAATTACATTTTCATAATGATTTTTTCTTCTCAAACCTTGTCTGTGGTGTAAAAACACCCCTGGCCAAAATACTCCCAGAGGACATTACTTCTAAATCTGATAATTACTGTAGTTACCATGTTCTGAACATCACAGCCTTTATTTTCCCCAGATGTAATCTATTCTATGTGGTTGAATAAAAATATTTGGACTTGATATTTTTAAAAATAACCTCAATTTAGCACCAGCAAGCTTGTTAGCTAGACAGTTAGCATCAGCTACCAATATTTACTTATTTTCAGTATGGTTATGAATAAACATTCATATCTGTCCTACTTGGGTGGTTAATTCAAACAATATAAACGTTATACTTGGTTGATAAACAATATAAAAACAGACGTCACATAGGCTAAATGCGTAACATTTTAACAGAACTGCTAATGTTAAGTGGCGGCAGGGCCCTTGGAACGTGCATTAGATTATATTTAATTTGTCATGCATATTTAATGTTTTATTTTTTGACCTCAAAACACACGGATGTGGTATGTATTTGCATTTAAGCATTTGAGTGAAGCCCTGATAGATCACCCTTTACCGGCAAGTTTAGTTCCACAAACAAACGACAATTTTGACCTAAATATGATTTTTCAAATCACAACACTCAATCTCAAAGTGGAAAGAGCATTAGTAACTTACTTTTAGCAGCATCAGTCGCGCTCTGCAAGATCTCCGGTTGTTGAATTAGAGTTCCGCTGAGACTCGCTAAACTGGTCGACAGATCGAAATGGTTGCTGGAGCTCCGGAACCAGCTGCAATCGGATCATTCGAATGCAGCCCGAATGAATCGTTTGGTCGCGATTTGTGAACGATTTAAAGGTTCATTGAAAGAAATCAGTTAAGTTCTTGAATCAGACACCCGCTTCTGCGTGTGAACCGCGTGTTATATTATAAGAGTAGCGGTATGTTTTATGAAATGTAGTGAAGTAAAAGGTACGATCTTATGCTGGAATGTAGTGAAGTAAAAGTAAAAGTTACTCAAAAATAAAAACTACTCCAGTAAAAGTACTGAATTACTTGACAAATGTACTTAAGTACAGTGGCCAGTAAAGCTACTCCGTTACTGTATCCACCACTACACATAACATACTAATACACTTCTAATATCCAAATCCATTAAAGGATTTTTAGGCTGCATTAATTAGGTAAACCGGAACCGGGAACACTTCCCATAACACCCGATGTACTTGCTACATCGTTAGAAGAATGGCATCTACGCTCATATTAGTCTGTTTCTCTCTTATTCCGAGGTCACCGTAGCCACCAGATCCAGTCTGTATCCAAGTCAGAGGGTCAGTGCAGTCACCCAGATCCAGTCTGTATCCAGCCCACATGGTGGATCAGCACCTAGAAAGGACCTCTACAGCCCTGAAAGACAGCGGAGACCAGGACAACTAGAGCCCCAGAGACAGATCCCCTGTAAAGACCTTGTCTCAGACGACCACCGGGACAAGACCACAGGAAACAGACGATTCTTCTGCACAATCTGACTTTGCTACAGCCTGGAATTGAACTGCTGGTTTCGTCTGGCCAGAGGAGAACTGGCCCCCAACTAAGCCTGGTTTCTCCCAAGGTTTTTTTCTCCATTCTGTCACTGATGGAGTTTTGGTTCCTTGCCGCTGTCGCCTCTGGCTTGCTTAGTTGGGGACACTTCATTTACAGCGATATCATTGACTTGATTGCAAATTATTGCACAGATACTATTTAAACTGAACTGAGCTGCATGATGACATCACTGAATTCAATGATGAACTGCCTTTAACTGTCATTTTGCATTATTGACACACTGTTTTCCTAATTAATGTTGTTCAGTTGCTTTGACGCAATCTTTTTTGTTTAAAGTGCTATATATCAATAAAGATGACTTTACTTGATTTTTTTCCTTCTAACAGTGGTAGCAACTACTCCTTTTTGTCATAAACATAGGAAGCAACTACTCCTTTTAATCAAAGATAATCGGAATTGTAAACTGTTTGCTTATATTTGTGTACATTCACAATAAAAACAAATCTTTGTGTGTAAAATAAGCCTAAAGAAAAATAGGATGCCGCTTTCTGCCATCTGGTTTCCTTTCGCACAACAAAAAAGAACCGAAACCTGAACCTGCATAGGGCTCGCAAAATTTAAAAATCCCTGATAGCCCTTTGGGCAGTACTCTTGAGATTTTGGTAGCCTGAAAACTTATTTAAATAGGCCGACAGGGTCGTAGCCAA
>NW_024878619.1:0-1577 GCF_018340385.1 Cyprinus carpio
GTAATTTGACATAGAAACACAAGACATCAGGACATGCACTAAAAAGTCATAACCGTACAATGTAATTTACCAATGGAAACACGGTATCTATTGTATTTCAGCTCGTCACTGTATTAATGTAATTTGACATGAAACACCTGAGATCAGGGACAGGTATCTGAATATAACTGTTAATGTAATTTTATCACGAAACACCAGAGATCAGGACAGGGGATTTCCGAAGTTACAACTGTATTAATGTAATTTCTGACACCTAAACACCTGAGATCAGGACAGATCTGAGTCACAACTTCAGGCCACCAAAATTTATGTCTGAGATTAGGACAGGGATCTGAAGTCACAACTGTAATAACGTAATTTGACCTGCGAAACACCTGAGATCAGGGAGAAGGACCCGAAGCAAGAACTGTATTAATGTAATCTGACCGCGAAATACCTGAGATCAGGATAGGGATCTGAAAAAATAACTGTATTAATGTAAATTTGACATGAAACAATTTGAGAACAGGTATCAGGACAGTCATAACTGCATAATGTAATTTGACACTAAAAACAATCTATGGATCAGGACACAGGTATCTGAATATAACCGTATTAATGTAATTTTGATTACGAAAACACCTGGAGATCAGACAGGATCTGAATATAACCATAATGTAATTTGACACGCAAACACCCCTATAACGTAATAGGATTCTGCTCATAAATCTGTATTGAATGTAATTTTGACACTAAAACAATCTGAGATCAGAACAGGGATCTGAAGTCTTAACCGTATTAACGTAATTTGACACAGAAACACCTGAGATCAGGACAGGTATCTGAATATAACTGTATTAATGTAATTTGACATGAAACACCTGAGATCAGGACAGGGATCTGAAGTCATAACTGTATTAATGTAATTTGACATGAAACACCTGAGATCAGGACAGGGATCTGAATATAACTGTATTAATGTAATTTGACATGAAACACCTGAGATCAGGACAGGGATCTGAATATAACTGTATTAATGTAATTTGACATGAAACACCTTGAGATCTGTGACAGGGATCTGAATATAACTGTATTAATGTAATTTGACATGAAACACCTGGAGATCAGGACAGGGATCTGAATATAACTGTATTAATGTAATTTGACATGAAACACCTGGAGATCAGGACAGGGATCTGAATATAACTGTATTAATGTAATTTGACATGAAACACCTGAGATCAGGACAGGATCTGAAGTCATAACTGTATTAATGTAATTTGGACACCCAAAACACCTGAGAAACACCTGCTAATGAGATCAGGACAGGACATCTGAATCATAACTGTATTAATGTAATTTGACACGAAACACCTGAGATCAGGACAGGGATCTGAAGTCATAACTGTATTAATGTAATTTGACATGAAAACACCTGAGATCAGGACAGGGATCTGAATATAACTGTTTTAATGTAATTTGGACACGAAAACACATGGAGATCAGGACAGGGATCTGAATATAACTGTATTAATGTAACTTGACACGAAACACCCGGGAGATCAGGACAGGTATCTGGGTGTCATAACTGTATTAAT
>NW_024878620.1:0-1978 GCF_018340385.1 Cyprinus carpio
TTCCCACGCAGAGTTCTGTCCTGAAATAACTTCAGGTAAACAAGATCCTGAATAATTGAATGAGAGTTACCTCAAACAGCTGTACCAACAGAAAAATGAATAGAAAAACTGCTGAGGAAACCTTAAAGTCAACAGGGAGTTCATGTGAGTACTATTTGGTGTATTAATCGCATTCCTGATATGTGTTACTGATCTACTTGAAATGTTGGATTTTCAAAGAGTTTTTAAAGACAATTACAAAAAAATAACAACTATCACCTACCTGAAATGATTTGACCTTTATAATTAAGTTAATTTTTCCATGTGAAGTGCACATAAAATGTTTATACTCACTTGAGATAGATTGTTATTCATTTTGAAATTGAGGTGAACATAAGCTTAATAAATTCCTACAAAATGATTTGGGCTTTGTATGACTAAATGAGTAGTTAAGATAAGAAGAAAGAAAAGCATGTTGTTCTGAGTATTCTGAAATGTGTAAAAAAGCCTGTATCAGAAAATGAGATTGGCTTCTATAATCAGAACACAATCGATGCAGCCTTTCACCTCTCGGTCAAAAGGCATCTGTATGGCCAGTAGGTAGCGGCGTATAATTTTTGTCAGAGGGGTTTTGTAAGCTTATTTATTACATTTAATAAAAGAGTACACAGTGTCAAGATACAATTTTGTCCTTTTTTGACCACATAGGATGGAACCACTATTCCACTAGCCTAATTGTTTTCACTGTACTGACTTTGTCTCTAAATTCAGTTTGCGACTTGAATGGAAACACAGCCATGTTGAGCTGCTCAAATTTTTAGCAGTACATCAGAGCTTCTACATTGTTTGCATAGCGTTCTGGGTGAAATCAAATTATGAATGACTAACTCAAAGTTGAGAAAGTTAGAGAGCGATTTTTGAACAAATTATTCACATTTAAGTCTGTCACCTTTTTAGTAATTACAGTCACGTGGTCAGGGAAATGATGATGATGTGAACTCCAACCATTAGACAGCAAACAACTCTTGCAAAAGCTGTCAGAGAACACAGAAGGCAAAATTACAGTTATTTACCTTCTAACACCAGAGAATGATTGGTGTTGTCTAAAAAGTCTGACAGAACTCCAAAGCACCAGCTTAATAAACAGAAAAAGCATCAGTGGAAGCATACACACATTCCCCTGTAGACACACACATACAAACTTTACTCACTGTCATTTTGTTTCCTTGCCTGTGGGACTTTGATAATCTACTCTATTGATCCTATTTGTGTGTAAGATATGCATATGGTACACACACACACTTACACACACACACACACACACACACACACAAACACACACACACACACACACACACACACACACACACACACACACACACTCCAGAAACAAAACATAAAGTGCAAAGAACACATACAGTACTGCACTGCACATAATCCCTTACATTGCAAGAACAAAGCCAGAACTTTCCCTCCATAATGAACTCCAACAAATCTGTGAGAACTCTTATCACAGGCAGCACACCTAAAAATGTGCCAAGAACAACAAAACAACCAGCAAAATGTGCTGCACAAGCATGCTTGTACAATTCATTCTGGTTTCAAGGTCATACTTAGAAGGGAGAGGTTATTATGTGAGTCTAGGAGAGCATAAGTCTAAGTGGGCGATCCCATGACATCACCCAGTCCCACAAGGGAAGCTCAATTCTGGCACAGCTCTTGTTTTAGCCTGTATATGCTCCCACTAAGTCAGATAATGAGAAAGAACCAAACTGCCTATCCACAGCTATGCTGATGATACCCAGATTTACCTAAGCCTTATCGCCAAATGACTACAGCCCATTGACTCCCTCTGCCAATGTATTGGTATGAAATTAATAGTTGGATGTGCCAGAACTTTCTTCCAGTTAAACAAAAGGAAAAAGTTATTGCATTTGGAAGCCAAAGACTGAAGTTTCCCAAGGTGAGGTGCATACTTTTATGGCTCAAGGGGACAAAC
>NW_024878621.1:0-1799 GCF_018340385.1 Cyprinus carpio
TAATTATTCAATCTGTGCATTTAATTTATTACTTGTAAAAAAGATGGCTAATCTATTCAATTATTATTATTTATTTATTTACCTATTACAATTAATTTGAGATCTCTTGGGGTCCTAACAGAGACCCGAATTCGAGGGAGAACCTAATTTGTCACAAATAAGAAATGAGAAGCACCCAAAGTGACAAAAAAACGGGGATTATAATAGCCATTATCGTGAAATATCAAACAATATCAAATATACAACTAAATAATCCGCAGTCCGTTGGCAGTGGCTGTATCCAGATATTAATAAACTAGTGCACTTGAAGAAGTTAATGAAAACGAGTGAGCAAAATCCTGTGAACGTCTGGTCTGAAGAAGGACTATACCGAGACGCGGGAATTATTGCGCGACTTTCACTGCCTGTGTATTCACTTTAAGTGTAACTTACATCGGTTGTACTCACGTAATAAATGTATAATATTACTGAAAACACTGTGGTTGTCCCTTCAAGTCGTGCTGTGCGTGGTGGCAATAGTGCAGGGTTGAACGCTTAACTGGCGTAAGGCTGGTGGAACGGGACACCGCACACAAATGTTCAGAAACAAGAACATTTCGATTTCGATGTACTAAACTAGAAATTATTAACTAACATTAACAGCTTAAACCTTGCTGATAGTGGTATTTGGCTAGCGTTAACTTTGTCTAACGTTAGCGTTAGAATGTTTGTGTGTTACAAGAAACTACTATCAAAACTCACCACCGATTATTTAGTTAAGCGTTAAGTGGTAGCGTTAAGCGAATATCTTCCCATTTAAGGTGGAAACTTTTTAGAAATACACATCTTTAAGATATTGAATAAAATTGTATATCACCTGACTGGTTCTTGCATTGGTCTTGCTCATCCTCAAAGGCACCAGAAAATGAATTGGAAAATGAGTCGCGGGCTGTGGTTTTGATGATTGCGTTGCCAGGTATATTCCATGCGATTCCGCTCTTTTATATGTAATTAGTGTGTTTTAATAGAAAGCAAAATAATAATAATAAAAAAAATTTACATTGGGAATTGATTTTGTATCTATTTACTTAGCCTATAGTATTGACATCTACATCTCTACAACTACCTCCCACCCACAAAATTGTTGGCTATACATGAGATTAGTTGGTTTTGTGTCAAATCAGCAACCATAAAGAATCATGAATTAAAAAACGCACGAAACGTTAAACTTTTTTTAACTATATACTGAAATGCTGCCTTAATATACTGGGTTTACCTTATGAAGCGATGTATTATAAAATTCCTTATAAATAAATATATAGTGTAATGGAATTCGCTTGTCCTGTTGGATTGTTGTCATCAATTTAACGGCAATATAAGGATACTAGCAATTATTTTCCCCACTCTATGTTTTTTCAAGAATATATGCGGTGGCAGCAACTTTGACCACTGTAAATAGTTTCTGGTAAGACAAATCTGGAAATACAGCAATAATAATGCAAAAGTTATAAAATTGACAGCAACTTACTGTAAACTGTTTCTACAGTAAGCTTTCTCTGATAATACAGCAATAATACTGTGAAAACAACAGAAATCGTTTACAGTGTACTGTACACATGAGCTTAGATTTTTTTTATACCTTTAAATATTATCAACTTATAAACTAACTTAACTTGAAATGGCAAGAGTTTTTTTTAAGTTGTCCTTTTTTTTTAATATTGCAAAATTTTTCCAGGGGTTCCCAAAAAAAAGTTTTTGAAAATTTTTGCCCAGTTGGATGCCCAAATTTAACTGGCCGCAAATTTCATGCTGCATTTTTG
>NW_024878622.1:0-1773 GCF_018340385.1 Cyprinus carpio
TTTTTAAGCAGTTGTTGCCTGACCAGAGAGTTTGAAAAAGTTTGAAATGTTTAAAAGTTTTTTAAGTTTGATGGCAAGTTACTATGTCACTATGTTTCTAGCATTATAAGCATGTTACAACGCATTTTCCTAGCATGATAACCAAGTGGTAGCATGTCACTAGCATGATTAGCAAGTGACTAGCATGTTCCCTAGCATGATTAGCATGTTCTAGCATAAATTAGCAGGTGATTAGCATTTTGCTAAGCATGATTCTAGCATGTTTAACAAGAAGTGACTAGCATGTGGCTAGCATGTTTCTAGCATGTTTAACAAGAGTGACTAGGATGGCGGGTAGCATGTTTCTGCTTTATGTTATGTGACTATGTTGCTAGCATGATTAGCAGGTGATTAGCATTTCACTGGCATGATTTCCGGTGACTGGCATGCTGACTAGCATGATTTTAAGTTAGCATTTGGCATTTCTAGCATGGCTAAGCATGTGGCCTAGCATGTCGCTATCAAGTGACTAGCATAGCCGGCTAGCATGTTTCTAGCATGATTGGCAAGTTACTAGCATGTCATTTAGCATGTTCTTTAGCATGATTAGCGGGTGACTAGCATGTTCACTAGCATGATTCTAGCATGATTGTGACTGGCTAGCGTAGCCGGCTAGCATGATTTTAACTTGCGTTAGCAGAGTGACTAATGTCGCTGGCATGTTTTTAGCATGATTAAGCAAGTGACTATGTTTTCAGCATGATTGGCGGTGACTAGCATGTCGGTAGCATGTTTCTAGCATGATTAGCAGAGTGAATATCATGTTTCTGGCATGATTAATGAGTGACTGGCATGTCACTGGCATGTTTTTAGCATGATTAGCGGTGACTGGCATGTCAGTAGTATGTTTCTAGCATGATTAGCAAGTTACTAACATGTTAGCTAGCATGTTTCTAGCATGATTAGCAAGTGACTAGCATATTCACTAGCATGTTTTAGCATGATTGGCGAGGTGACTAGCATGTCCAGCTAGCATGTTTCTAGCATGATTAGCAAGTGACTAGCATGTGCTTAGCATGTTTTTAGCAGTGCTTAGCAAGTAGCATGTGACTAGCATGATTAGCAAGTGACTGGCATGTCACTAGCATGTTTCTAGCATGATTAATAAGTGACTAGCATGTGACTAGCATGTTTCTAACATTGATAGCATGTTGCTAGGATGGATAGATAGGAGGTTAGTCTAATGAGTCTAATGGGTTTTATGATTTTAATTTAATTTTTTGACAGTTGGATGTCTAAAAGTTCAGTGCACGTCAGAGGCTTTTCAAGGCTATAGTTATGGGATTTTTATGATTTTTAATCTTCATTTTTATGAAAACTATAAGAAGTCGGATCAGTCTAAAAGATATAGCACACTAAGTCAGATCAGTCTAGAAGAAGCTGAGACTGAGTTTTGGTGGTTCTAGCTTGAAAGCTCTAGGAGGAGTAGCATTCAGAAATTTTTAGTCCTCATAAAAGATAATATGTAATAATAATAAGAAGAAGCGTTAAATAGAAGCAGATCAGTAGGTTGACTCTCAAGCCAACCTAATAATAAGTTTAAATAGTAGATCAATGAGTTGGCTTTCTCAAATAGCACCAAAATAATGTACCAGAGTATTTTAATAGATAAACACACTGATTTCAAACATAACTATATCTCATAAATACACTCAGAATAAACTTTATGTACAAATTAACAGGTCAAATAAGGATTATGTACAGACATAGACTGACTATTCATTATTAATATTA
>NW_024878623.1:0-2155 GCF_018340385.1 Cyprinus carpio
GTTGAATAAATGATTCAGTGATTCGCTCATTAACACAGTCAAATGCTTTGTTTCTGAATGAATCAACTTGCGTTTGAAACAGTCTGTTGAATAAATGATTCAGTGATTCCTTTCGTAACTGCAGTCCAATGCTTTGTTTCTGAATGAATCAGACTTTTTCGCGAAACGTAATCGAGTGTGAATAAATGATTCACGTGATCTCCCCCTCATTGGCTAGTCAAATGTTTTTTGTTCTGACATGAATCAGCCGCTCTTGAGCATAAACGGTTGAATACAATGATTCAGTGATTCATTGATTAACACGGTCGATGCCGCGGTCAGTGCTTTGTTTCAAATTGAATCAGCTTTCTTGAACTTTTGAGTGAATCGGTTGAATAAATGATTCAGTGATTCACTCATTAACCCACGCGTCAAATGCTTTGTTTCTGAATGAATCAGCTCTTTTTGAAGCAAATCGGTTGAATAAATGATTCAGTGATTCATTCATTAAACACCGATCAAAATGTTTTGTTTCTGACATGAATCACGATCTTTTGACCACCGATCGGTTGATAAACAGGATTCACAGGATTCCATCATTAACCGACATGGTCAAATGTTTTGTTTCTGAATGATCAGCCGTTTGATTACAGAATCGGTTGAAATTAAATGATTCAGTGACTCACTCTATTAACAGTTCAAATGCCCGTTTGTTTCTGAATGGACTCAAGCTTTAGTGATACAAATCGGTTGAATAAATGATTCAGCGATTCACTCATTAACCAGTGTAAAATGATTTGTTTCTGAATGACATCAGCTTTTATGAACCACACTCGGTGAATAAATTTGCCATTCACGGATTCACGCATTACACACAGTCAAATGTGTTTGCTCTGAAATGAATCAGCTTTTGAATGAATCGGTTTGAATAAATGATCAGTGATCACTTATTACCGCGTCAAATGTTTTGTTTCGTGCATGAATCAGCCGTTTGACCGAAATCGGTGAATAAGACCTTCAGTGATCTCACTCATCTAACCACGGTCAAATGCTTTGTTTCTGGAATGAATCAGCTTTTTGGAACGGAAATCGGTTGAATAAAATGATTCAGTGATCACCATTAACACGGGTCAAATGCTTTGTTTCTTGAATGAATCAGCTTTTTGAACGAATCGTTGAATAAATGATTCAGTGATTCACAGTTGCAACAAATTAACACGGTCAAATGATTATAAATTTGTTTCATGAATGAATCAGCTTGTTTCTGAACGAATCGTTGAATAACTGATTCAGTGATTCACTCATTAACACACGTCAAATGTTTTGTTTCGAATGCAATCAGCCGCTTGAACGAATCGGTTGAATAAATGATTCAGTGATCTACCCATTGACACGTCAAATGTTTGTTTCTGAAATGAATCAGCCGCTTGGAACGTAATCGTTGAATAAATGATTCAGTGATTCACTCATTAACACGGTCAAATGCTTTGTTTCTGAATGAATCAGCCGCTGAACGGTAATCGTTGAATAAATGATTCAGTGATTCACTCATTAACACGGGTCAAATGCTTTGTTTCTGAATGAATCAGCTTTTTGAACGTAATCGTGTTGAATAAATGATTCAGTGATTCTACCTATTACATGCGTCAAATGTTTTTGTTTCTGAATGAATCAGCTTTTTGAACGGACATCGTTGAATAAATGATTCAGTGATTCACCTTGGCTATCACAGTCAAATGCTTTGTTTCTGAATGAATCAGCTTTTGAACGAATCGATTGAATAAATGATTCAGTGATTCACCTTATTAACACAGTCAAATGCTTTGTTTCTGAATGAATCAGCTTTGAACCAATCGATGAATAATGATTCAGTGATCTACTCTATTAACACAGTCAAATGCTTTGTTTCTGAATGAATCAGCTTTTTGAACGACCGGTTGGAATAGTCAGATTCAGTGATTCACTCTATTAACACAGTCAAATGCTTTGTTTCTGAATGAATCAGCTTTTGAAAACGTAATCGATGAAGTCAATGATCGCGGATTCACTCATTAACACAGTCAAATGCTTTGTTTCTGAATGAATCAGCTTTTTGAACGAATCGGTTGAATAAATGATTCACTCATTAATACAGTCAAATGCTTTGTTTCTGAATGAATCAGCCGTTAAATGATTC
>NW_024878624.1:0-21926 GCF_018340385.1 Cyprinus carpio
AAAAAATTTATTATTAAGTGTTGAAAAATCTAGAATTTTTTCAAAAAACTTTTTATGAAAAAAAGGTTCGAAACTTTTATTTTAAATTAAAATTTTTTCTTTTTTTATTTATAAAATTTAAAAAATTTTTAAAAAAAAAGAAAAATTAATTTTCAAAAAAATTTAAAAGAAATTAACTTTTAAGGGGGTTTTTAAAAATTTTTTTTTCCAAAAAAAGTTATTTTTCCTTTTTTTCAAAAAAAAAAAAAAATTTCAATTTTTTAAATTTTTAAAAATAAATTAAAAAAAAATTTACGAAAACTTTGAATGTTTTAAGGGGAAGAAAGGGAAATTTGAAATATAAATAAAATTTACATTTTTTAAAAAATATTCAAATAGAAAGCAGTTTATTTTTTAAAAAGTAAAAATATTTCACAAAATTTCTACTTTTGCTGTACTTTGGATCAAAAAAAATGCAGGCTTGGTTTAGCAGAAAAAGACTTCTTTATAAAATATTAAAAAAACTTACTGTTCAAAAAAAACTGTTGACTGGTTTAAAAAGATTACAGAAATGTTTTTACTGTAATTTTTTATATATATATATATATATAGAATATATATATATATATATATATATATATATATATAACATTAATGTCCCCTCACTTCTGAAATGATGGCTACATCCCAGCAATCTTAGACACAACTCCAATATAATTAAAATGCTGTGATATTGTGTTTTCATAAGCAGTTAACTACTATGTTTGAATATAGTGTGCTACATGAATCAGATTATGCTCAGTCATGTCATTTTTGGAGGTTAACTGCCTGGTGCAGCAGGGATTAAGAAGGAGGGCAGAGATAGAAAATAGATTATCCAATATCCAGTTGCACAGGATAAACAAAAGACAGCATAACAGCTTGCATTGAAATAAAGATAATATCCAACAGAACAAACTCAGGAGTATTAAATAAAAAGGGTGATAAACCAGACACAGGTGAGGAAAAATAACGAACTAAAGGGAAACAATGAGCACATACTTTTTGCTCAACGAAGAAACAGACACTTTAGGTCGGAAAAAATAGAACAAAAAAAAAATTCAATAAATTAGTCTGCCAGAAGAGAAGGACACTGCCTCTTGGGTTTACTTTCGACTGTATCAAACAAAACACCCCCCCTTTCCGTCCAATTAACCCCCAAGGGAAGGGTTTATATCATTTATGTGAACAGGGGACCAACGTCTCATCACAGTGCACATAACCCCTAGGGGGGGTGGAATTATTAATTTTTTATTTATTATATTTTTTTCCCCAGGATTTTTTTTTTTTTTTTTTGTAAATAAAACTCACCAAACTGATATTTTTTTTAAAGGGGTTTTTTTATTTCAAATATAAACTCCACGCTTCAAAGAGCCATAAAAGCTCGATGTATAAAATAAGACACTTAACACAAAACACATATGCAAAGTAAAAAATTCCTTATATATTGACACTGTACTTGAGTGCTGACACATATATTTTTTCACTCCACCCAGGGGTTGAAGAGTTTCATGACTAGAACAAGTTTGAACTTGTAAAATTTAGTTAACTGGAATGCAGTGCCCATTTATTCCTGGAGTTTGTATAGTTTTGTTAAAACTGGGAAGAGTTTCAATAGATACAGATTTCTGTAATTAAAATGAACCTATGAAACAAAACTTAAACCACAGACTGGAAAATATACAGTTTTGCAACTACATAAAACAGAAGAAGTGCAGTTTACCACATGGTGCACTTATTTTATTAAATATTATATGTATAGTATTGGCAATTAATTTGTTATTGTAGCTCAAAACTGTATATGTTTCTAGCAAAGCGAATGCCATGGGTTTGATTCTCAGTGAACCCATAAATGTATACCTTTAAGCTGTATTTTATTATTTGTAAACAATGAATGTTTTTTTTTTTTTTTCCATTTAAACAAAATGTTTTTCCCATTTCTTTGGCCATATCCCAGTATAATGCAATTGATTTTCATAGATGATTTTAAAATACACAATAGCATGAATGCTCATTTAATCCAGGAGATTGCACAGTAAAAAAAAAAAAAAACTCCAAACCATGCACATCAAACATTCTTCCATACTATCCAACTATATTAAAAGAAAATCACCTACCAGACTGCCACAGTAATCTGTTCAGCCCCAATGCCAAATCATATAAAATTTAGAACAAACAAGATTGAATCATTCCACACAACTTCAGAAGAACAAAAACTCAAACCTCCCATTCACAAAACAAGCACTTATATTCTTACTAAAAATGAGGTCCTCCCCTCCTAACAAAGGACGCCCCATTTACATTCCATCCCAGTCACCTTCGTGTCCTTTTTGGTGCAATTATAATGTTTGGTTTATAGAAAGAATAACTAGCAAAATATAAAATTTAAAAATAAAGGCAAATATAGATGTCAGAATTGGAACTAAACGACAAAATCGTATAAGTAAATAATTGTTTATTGATTGCTCTATAAAATTAGGTAACAGTGCAGTTTGACCATTAATCAGAGAAAAACATCATGCCAATTACAAAAATTGCAAAGCATCAAATGCTAGTATAGTCCACTATCATAGCCAGGAATTACGATGTGGGTGGGCCAAGAGAATATTGGGGCTCAGCCTAAAATGCATCTGTTATCAAAATAGTGGGGCCAACACAAACAACAGTTACATCTGCTTGAATACACATCACATTTTAACCAGAGAATAAGCCTGTATGTCATCATAAGCAGTGTTAAGAATATACGATAAGAACAGCTTGAGCACAGTGGCCACACCACATGCACGATTCGACAGACCTGGATAGCATCAAATCAACAGGACAGTAGCTAGTAGTACAGTAAACAACAGTGACTAGGCAACTACATAGTAGGAAAATGTAGATTCATGTACCTGTGCACTGGCTGCTGGTGATGGAGAAATAGGTGAATTCAACATTAGCACTAGCAGAGCTTCGTTCAGCTAATTGAACGTGGAATAAGCGGGACATTTTATTCATACTTGGAGCCGGAGGGCACTTTCGGCGCAGAGAAAGTACAAAATGGACTCATAATGTGATGTGCCAGGAAAACCCCTAACATGAACAAAGGCATGTATAACGGCATACAGTGATCTCTGCTGTAGCTAAGTGGCAAGGAGCTGTTTGCAAACTCATTTTCATCATTATATGGCAAACAAGAATTAAGAAACAACACAATTTATTTTTTATAGGCCACTATTGGGATTATTGCAATAGAAGCAACTGACTGGTGGGCCTGACTGACAGGTGGGGGGACCCATGGCTGGCCATCAAACCCACAGCCTATTTACCGGCTTTCTTCCAGTTAGTTAAAAAAATTCTCATTTGAGATGTGAACTAACAACTGGAACTGAAACCGTTCCCTTCTAGGGAACTCAAGGCTGCGTCCCTAGTGGACATTTTGGGGAATGCCAGCACACCAGTGTCCAAGCATGTGTGAAACAATGCCAATCACTGGTTCACATGGGTCAGGATCGCCATAGGCGGGTGCCTGAAGTATAAGAGGGGCACCTGCTGAATACGCCACTAGTTTTGTCTTCTTCAGGAGCCGCCTGTTGTAGCAGTGTGTACAATGTCAGTTAACCCAGATCAGCATTTCAAGAAGTGCGTGCCTCCATGTCCCAGGTTTCTGGCATCCAAGGACATGCACGACTTATGTCGTTATTGTGCCTGGGTGAGGAGCACATGGCAGTAGAGGTCTTCACAGTGCACCGGTGACCAGCCGACCGGACCCGCACGTGGTTCGGTCTATATTTTAAATGAGATCAGTCAACCCGGTCGGGTCCCACCTATTACCGGGCCCGCCCGTTTAACATTGTGTGTAATACCGTGCAATCTGGCTCATCGACTGAGAACCGGCCGCGGATCAGACACTGCTTGTGTTTTTTGTAACTTGCAACTTGTAAAATTAGGAAAGAAAAGTGTGGAGCCAAAAAAAAAAAAAAGCCATCTCTCTCGTCGCTAGAAGCAGAGGGGCAGACTCAGAGAGTTAATGCAGTGCACGACGGTTTTAAAAATGGACATAACCAGAGCAATTTTGAAAAAAACAAAAAAAAAAAATGAGTGTAAAGAGAGGGGTAACACTCCACGGGTTAACCTCTCTTCTGTCTGGGCATCCTTCATGCCATTGTAGGGCATCAGAAAAAAATATTTGAGAGTTAAATTTTAAAAATGGGGAGAAAATGTAAAGCTTAATGTTTAAAAAAAGAAAAGGCGCCACTGAAGATTACTAATACGTGTGAAGCACTGAAGTTTGATTCAGCAAAAAACCCGGGACAAAACTATCTTTAAAGCATTCAGGTCGTAGGTAAAAATGTTTTTGACCCAAACCCTTTAGTGGTTTCCTTTTTTTTTTTACATTTTTTCTCCCATTTTTTTAAAATATAAAAACCCCTAATTTTAAAGTTTTAGTGGGCGATTCGACTAGAGAGCAGAGAGCACAGGATAAGCAAATAAAAACGCCCCGCGCCATGCACTGAACGAATCAAATTGTTTGTTCAAAAGGGCAAACAGTCGTTATTAGGAAATTAACTCGAAGCGAATGTCATGCATTCAGTCACCCACGGAATCAAAGGGGCTTTGAAGCGAAAAATGGTGGTTTTTTTGGACTTGGAATAACGGGGGAATAACAGGATAACTTTCGGAGGATTTTAATGATCACAGGCAGTCAGGGCAAGGAAAAGAGAAGGCTCCTTTAAAATTTGGTAAACAAAAGTTGTATTTTTTTTCCAAAAGTTTATTGACTTTTTAAAACAATTTTAAAGGGGGAATATGTGACAATCGGGTCCGTCGGGGCCCCTTCTTCCCCGGGCCCGGGGCCCGTTTTAAATAATGGAGGTCCCGGTGGGGCCGGGGGGCATTTTGGCTACACGGTCCGGGGCCAGCTTTTAAATAAAAGAGGGGGCGGTTCGGTGTAGTAATTACGGGTTTTTTTCGGTTCGGGCACCTAATTTTTTTGGGCTGTGAAGAAATTACATGGCAGCAGAGTTTGAGGGCTTTGAATGTGTGCATTATGAGAGATTCACGATGCAGAAGGTCCCATCACGCTTGTCGCACTTCTTTAGTGGGAAAAAAGGCAAAAAGTTTCGTTTCCTCACAAGCTCAGCTGGTGGGGGGGCGCAGGTGGAGCTCGCAAAAAAGAAAATTTGAAAAAGGGGATGTCTCTCACTTCAAACTCCGCCATGGGCTCAAGCGCGCTTTGGGACCCAGACATTCTTTCTTCTTTTTAGGTCCCTTTAATTTTACAGGTGTGTGAAGATGCCCCCTGTTTAAGAGATGTTTTGGATTTTCATGGGGGGAATACTTCTTTAAAGATCCTGCCCGCCATCGTAGGGTTGCCACCTTTACTTGAAGGCAGGGATGTGGAGGGTCGGGGGGAGCTTTCACCCATGGGTGTTAAGGTTTATTAGGGACCTAAGGATTTGGGTGAGGGCAGAGGTTTTCCCGAGGCAGTTTAAGAGTTTTTACCACAGATTCCCCTCGGTTCCGACACTGGATTGGGTGTTCAATGACGGGTGGTTAGGAGAAGATTTTGGGGGGATCTTGCTTTGGGCCCAGACTTTTTCTTTGGGGCCTTTAAATTGAAGATGTTAAGATGTCCCTGTTTAAGAGGTTTTAAAACGCCATGGGGGAAACCTTTAAATACTTGCCCCGCATGGGGCGCAAGGAAAACTTGTTTTATTTGGGCTTGAGCCTTCATAAGAGTGAGGACTAGCTTCTAGGGTAGCTGTGGATCTGTTCGCTTGGCTATTGGGGGATTCAGTAGTTTTTTGGGCTTTCTAGAAGCTTTTTAAATTTAGCCCCCTTTTGGGGCCCCTTTTGTACAGGCTGTATTGCCAAAAGCATTTCTATTTAGAAACAGCTGGTCGGGATTTGCCCCCCATATGGATTCCAGTTGCCCTTTGACTAGGTTATGTGAGCTGCCTGAGATGTAAGTGGGGTTGGCCCCTTTCTACGGGGCAAAAGGGTTTTGGGGTATGTCTGTCACTTCCATGCCCACACCGGGCAGACAGGCATGTGGGCCCCAAATACAGTGTGATTGAATTTTGTTCCCCAAAGTGTCCACTAGGGGATGCCCGTGTTGAGTTCCTTTGAAAAGGGCGGGGCCCCGGGTTCCTGTGGTACAAGACACTGTAAACCCCTTGCCAAAGCCTTATGGGCCCGCCTTTTTTGCATCTCCCAAGCTAGAGACTTTAGGACATATTCAGCAGGTGCCCCCTTTCTATACTACTTCAAAAGGGGACTTGGGGGGGAAAGGTTTGCAGGATAAAAACCAAAACTAGCAGTACACTTTCATAAGAGCAAGTAACCTAAAAGTCAACAGCCATGTGTAAAATGGGTTCTAATAATGAGTGATAGAAAATCCTGGCCTTCAGATATTCCAAGAGATGGCATAGATAAAATCATTAAGAGCCTGATGAACTGTTGGAGAAATAAAAAAATCAGTTAAGGAAATGAAGTTAAGCCCCTTTCCAAAAATCCGGGGAAAAATACGGATAATGGTCCCCGGGCGTTTATTGGTTAACAATGCCCTTATTTCCGAATCGTGTTGCGTTCACACCTTCCACACATCCCGGGGAAAAACCTGACATTATGAGGCCTGTAATTGGGTGTTCTGTTTCACTTAAATGGGAAAGATCAAACTTCAGCGTGGATAGTGAGGAACTACCTGATCCTGCTTCTAACAGTTTTCACATATTTTTTTGCTGCAAGCGTTGATCTGCCTAAAACCAAATAAAGAGTTGCACAATAATGTGCGTCATCACTACGACACACCATTTACGGCATTGGTTCTGGCTTTTTGTTCACACAGAGCTCATTCTGGGACTGAACCCGGCAATGTTACTAGATCCCCAACCCGGATCGATCCCGGAATCAATCCGGGACATGTTTGGGTTCACACAGAAGGCAATTTTCGGGACCAGCTTAAGGCCTTATTAATTTGCAATTGTAAAAAATCACAAGATGTGTTTTATTATCTCTATACCTAAATTTTAGTAGATATTACACTTGTATTTAAAAATACACAAAACAAATAAAGGACGGCAAATCGTACCCCCAGTTACAAACATTGCCGCTAGCGCATATGTTTTGACCGTGATCCCAAGGTAGGTTCCGGCTGTTACTTCACGGTCGCAGGCCGCGCTAGCCATTTGGTGCCCTAAGCACAAATGCTTGGCGGTGCCCCCCCCCCCCCTTTTCCCAGCCCTAATAATTTGACAACTCTGTGAATATGAAAATATACAAACACTGAGATTGTGTTTTTTTTTTTTCTAATTGCAGTTTCACCAACAGATGTCGCCCTTGGCCGAACCTCTTGAAAATGACCGCATGCCATAGTACAACAACGAAAAATCTTTATCTAAGCGGTCTAATTTGGCAAAATCACATCACGTTCAGTTGCAGGGTTTTTCTAAAGTTCAGACTGAGGCAGACAGACATTGTATTGAAGCGAAGAAATTACAATAGGGAACGTTCTGCACTAATAGCTATATGCACACGTGACACATCTGTAACGTACCGTACGGGGAAAATTTGCTTTATTGTCATTCAAATATGACCGATGAGGACCCCAACGATTGGCATTCCTTTCCTTCTCAAACAAACTGCATCTTTAACAGCTCAAGTTCAATTTCCCCGGACCCCGTTAAAATAAAAGACTCAACATGCAGGGCTAAAAGCCCCGGATCTTTTGCACTACTAGCGACGCGGACGCGCCGACGCCCCTGGACATGCATACTACACGCAAGGGCTACAAAACTAACATTTTTATTTAAAACATTGTCTTACCTGCAAGCGACGCGCGAGCATCATCCCGCTGTCTCTTCTTTTTTCCGCCCCCGACTCTTGGTGCCTTTTCGAGGCCATGTCTGAGGTCGGTGTCTGCCAAATTTGACATTGATTGAGGCATAATCGAACAGACCACTGGGAGGTGGGGAAGGGGGGGCACCAGAGGGAGACTGGCACAGAGATTCACCTTTTTCTCGACTAATTTTGTCTAGGCCTATATTACTTTTGTATTGCTTTTGTATATTAACATGCGTTTAGAAATATTTTATTTGTTATTTATACTAGTAGGCTATTGTGATGATTTTTTCACGACCCAGATTTTTTGGTGCCCCCCCAAGCACTGTGCCCGACAGCCAGCGTGATGTGCAAGGTGCACCCCACCCTGTACCCAGGGTTTGAATTGAGAGGATGTGGGGGATGGCATCCCCTGAAGAAAAATGACAAAAAGCATCCCCTCTGTGAACCCCCCCCCAGCCATCCCATTTAGATTAAAAATTTTGTGTATTATGTAAAACTTATCATGCAAATTAAATGTTAACATTCTCTACTTATGATAATTCATGAACTATATAATGGAGATTGGACAATCAGAACTCAGTACTGTAACAAGATACGCACAAGCTGAAGCAAGTTTCTGTCATTCTTTGCGCCAAATTGTTCAAGCGCAACTTTTGAAGTTTTTTAAAAAGAAGACAACAGAAGGTGATTTTTCCTTGATTAGAATTTAAAGACATTCCCCTGACTTAATGTTATTGTGCTGTATGTGTGACTGTGAGAGACTGAGAGATGATAGGAGAGCTGACATTATCAAGTATGTCACCAACAAAAAACAAACAAAAAAGCATTCACTGCACATTGAAGCCCCATTCGAGTGCAGTTAGAATGCCCTTATAATTCAAGCAATGAAAGAAAAAAATACCCATGAGTTTTTATGTCTTTTATATTCATTGCACAAGCAATGTACTTTTCTAAATATCAGCACACGTGTGAGAGCATAAATAGACTAATAATTTTAACAGTGTAGACAGGGGCGTAAATTTCGTCTAACAATAAACATACAATTCATAAAAGCAATGTTTGAAGGGGACACAAATAATACAGCTAAAATTGTACTTGTAAGGACGTGTGTATACACAGAGGAAAGTTCTACTACTACCAGTGTAGCTGGGAGATCGTGCAAAATTAGACAACTTCAAGCTGTCGTTTTCATGTCTGTGGGTGAACCGACCCCAATAACGTGTTTCAAGTAGCAATTGGGCGGTTTTGTTGGCAACCTGGCAACCCTGTCCGTCAAGCAGGTAACATCATAATTGTCATAAATTCAGCCACCACTAGGGGCCACTGGTGAGCTTCCATATTGCAAATTAACACCTATGCTGCCCCACCTTTAACTCTGACCCAGTCCTGGTCCAGGAGGAGCACTCAAAAACACACTCAAGAGCAAGAATTACAAAATTCCAGAAATGTTTTCTTATGTTGGAATGAAAGACAATAAGTACTAGATGAAATGCTTCTTATTCTTACCCAAAGATACAAAATGGAAGAAAGAGTTAAAACCGAACACAATCTTGCTACTCAAGGCTGTGTATAATTTTTTTTTTTTAAATATATATTTGCTCCTTTTCCTTTTTGCATTTACTTTTACTTTCAATACTCAAGTACATTTAATATTAAAAATACACTTTTCATACTTAAGTACAATAAATATCACTATGAATCACCAGATACAATTAAAGTAAGATTATGATTGCTTTTTCTGCCTATACTTGGTGGGATGGCCTGCATTAAAATCTCACATACTTCCCTAAATGTTTTAAATGTCATGTGATAACTTGGTTTCGGTTATTGCAGTTTAACATGTTCCTTTAATTAAAAACAACTATTTTGAGATTGATAGGCCTATCCAATTTTTGCACCCTCCCACTGTTAAAATGGAACTAAGTATTTTTTTACTCTGAGTAAATTCTAAATGATCTACTTTTTACTTTTACTTGAGTAGATTTTTAGACTGGTACTTTTACTTGTACTTAAGTGAAATTTCATTAATGTAATGGTACTTTTACTTAAGTTGAATATTTTAGTACTCTTTCCACCTCTGCAAAGGAATATACTTTTTATTTGTCAAATTTATTGTGAAGAGGAAAACCCCTTGAGATGTAACATCTCGTTTTCGAGGGGACCTCAAATAGTTATCTATTAACAACAACGGCAAAATTACATGCCATTGTTTGTATTAAAGAAAAATAATCACTTCATCCTATGTTGAGTAGATAAAATGGCCTTTAAGCATTTGTTATTTTTTGTTATGTTATGTAGAACATTATTTAACAATACTGCAGAGCGTGATTTTTAACACAATGACAATTAGAAGGATCTATGACGGCATTATTGATGGTAAGAGATTTCTGTGTGGAGAGAGCAGGAGTTCAGTTTAAAAGAACCGAACTGAAAGCTTCCCTCAGGGGCATATAAGACTATGGGAAACGTCTCCCTCAAACTCAGCAACCTTCAGGTACAATGATACTGGCGACTATACCTCATCACAAAATGAATTACTCATTTTACAGCATGCAGGCTACTCATCAAGGGTTGGTGGAAAGAAGTAAAGTAATGTTTGATTAATGTTTGTCTATTGACTAAACTATTATAATATGTTTTTTATTTGTTTTTTTGCTCAGCCCTGAAAGTAAAATTTGCTCTGTCCTCTAGATGAAAAAGACCGAAACCCTGAAAATCGAAGAGAATTAAACTTTTGGCATTGGTCTGTTTTTCATTCTGCTTTCTGTTTTTGTTTTAAGTATATTAACTGGAGAAGCAGTTTGTCTTCTTATTACAGTTTCTGTATTAACTTATAGTGGGTTTTTCTCTGTGGTGCAATGAGTTTCCAAACTCAACCATCAGTTGCATATATATCAAAGTAGCTTTCATTTTATTTCATTATTCTGCGATTTGCTAGTTACAAAACAAAACAAACAAAAAAATTAAGTGCATAATACAGGATTGGAAAAATCGGAAAAAGCTATTCATGAGAGCATAAAAATAAATAGACCATAAGAAAGAAATAATAAAAGCATTAACAGCACTTGTACCATTAAATTAAAGCATCAATGCCACTTATACCATTAAATAAAAACATTATAACTTACTTATACCATTAAATAAAAGCATGTAGCTTAACACTTATACCATTAAATAAAGCATCAGCAACACTTATACTGGTAAATAAAAAGCATTAGCACTTATCATTATCATTAAATAGACACTATAGGTTTACCAAACTAACAATATCACACACACACAACCCCAAAGTGCTCCAGGAAAAGAACACACAAAGTGACCACAATCACACTAAAATTTCACAATAAAAATACACTAAATAACAGAAATAAACACCATTCTCAAAAAAGCAAAACAATAGGCCTATATATGAAAGTAAACTGCCATATGCACTTTGTAACATAAATTACACTAAATGAGTCCAAAGAGCACAACTAAACAAAATAAATAATAAAATGCCCAAAATAAAATACAGCTTAAACATTACAAACAAATTCCTCTCTACAGAAATGTCCACAATACAGACTATAACTTATAGACCTACTTCTCACCAGGTTAATATACAAGAGCAAAGATAAAGGCAACATGATTACACTGCAACACTCAAAGAAATTGAAAAGGGGCGTCTAAAATATTGATCTTAATAGGATTTAAAATGACTAATCATTTCAAAATATAGTTAACTATAAAATGCAATGATTTTTTTTCAAAAACAACTAAAGAGAAATTACATACCGAGGAGCTGTCCGATGAATCTGTTCCTACATGTCAGATCACGTGCAGAAAACCACCTGTAGGGAAGATGATATTCCCACAGGTTTCACTTTACTCATATTTCTACTGTACGCCTATAGTCCCTCCCTAACAATGATAAAGGACTGTTTGCATTCCATGTCAGTCGCGTGACTTTAGACGTGACAGAGGAAAGATATATTAGGGTTAACTAATAAACACACCAAATTCAAAAGAAAGGAATATTATGCTTAAAGAAATTCTAATAATTTCTTATTGAAATAGTTAACAAATAAACATTGTGGTATTTTGTTCTGTCTTAATACTTTATATTATTTTTATTATTATTATTTTATAAATATGGAATATATAGCTTGGATAGACACACATGGGGACACACCTAACTGTATGAATATCTTTGCATAAAATCAAACCAAGCCAAATTGAAAGTAAAAGAACAGTGATCAGTGTCGCCTTTAATTGTCAATGTGGGTCAATGCTTTGTCCTCTGGTGGTCACCATCATGCATTATGGTAAAGACCTCCCGGCCACTGCCCTAATTAGATATTTGGCATTGACACTGTTTAATTACTGGATATAACTTATAACTGTCATAAAAAGAGTTTCTTTGATTTGATTATGATTGTCCATCTCAAACATTTTTGACAGGCGAGGGATGTTAGACTGCTGAATCAGACCATCCATATTAAGGGGGTCCATATGATCACTGATTCAATTTTTTCCTTTCTTTCTTTGGAGTGTTACAAGCTCTTGGTGCATAAAGAAGATCTGTAAAGTTGCAAAGACTAAAGTCTCAAATCCAAAGAGATATTCTTTATAAAAGTTAAACAGTCAACCGCGCTTAACTTCTAAAGCGGCTAGTTCTACCACGCCCCCACACCTCTCGATCTTTGTGCAGGAAGATTTTGCATAAAGCTGCCCAAATGTTCCTAAAAGAAAGAAGTATGGAATCTCTGAGTGTCTACTTGCGCCCGGCTTCGTTGTGCAGGTGATGTGTGTGATTGATTTGAAGTGAAACTTTGTTTGGCCTTCCAAAAGAGGATATGACTAGAAATCAGTGGAGTTTAGTTGTATTTCAGCACTGTTCCAGAACAGTCCAACCCAAATATTGAGATGTGTACTCGCATTTTTTATGGAGGATGAGGGACTGTTTCTGAACCAGTAGCCTCACGGCTGTGGCTGTTTCTATAAAGTTGGGCAGTTCAAAGCTTTGCAAAAAAGGACAGTCTGGGCTGACTGACAGCCTGTAGGTATGGTTTTTATATTTAAATAATTTCACAATGATGATTCAAATGCGAGTTTTGAGCAGTGTAGAGTAGCGCTTGTTTGTCGTTTCTCAGATCACAAATGCAGACATGGTTTGAGGCCAGTTCACCAAATCTATCTAAATCATTTGCGGAAACGGCTCGCATCTCTAGCATGCACTATTTCTGGCCAAATAACTTAAGTTATTCCATTTATAAACGTGCTCTTACACTCCCTCTGACGCCGAAATAAACCAATACCCTGAGTTATTCAGTTACTACAATAACAGTACATTGACTGAACTGCTAAAAGAGAACCGATGATGGGATGTGCACGAGCAGAGCAGCTTGACTGAGTCTCGTGCTGCTGGGAGATGGCATAGTATGTTAACATTTCCGTCACATGCTTGAGGCATTCACCAATCACAACGCACTGAATAGCTAGCCAATCAGAGCACACCTCGCTTTTCAGACCGATGAGCTTTGTAAAAATCAATGCGTTTCAGAAGGTGGGGCATAGAGGAGAAACTATAATGTTCATTATATGGAAAATAATGTGTTTTTTTTAACCTTAAAAAAACACATTGCATTACACGCAAATACACAAAATAATGTTCTTTTAGCAGCATCATATGACCCCTTTAATTAACTTTTTTTTGTCACTCTAATAACCAGTGTTGAGGGCATAGGCGGAGGGTGAACCAACTCCAGGGTAGCAGCTAAAATTTGCCTAATGTTAGTGTAATTTTAATCCTATTCACACGCACATCATAACCCTGTGTTTTAGGCAAGCACATATGGTAGGCCTACCCACTGAATAAAAATAAAACAAGTGTATTGTGACATTTTATCTCACAATTTTTACTCTATTACAATTGTGAGTTTATATATCTCAGATAATTCCTGACTATTTCTCTCCAGTTATTTTATTTTTTTTTTTCATTGATAGTGGTAGGAAAAAAGGCTTTCCCTTAATACCAGATATGTAAGTCATATACTCAAAATAGTTTAAATACAGCTGAATTTGTATATAACATGATCATAAATTTAATAAAAAACATTGTAAGTTACTAATTCATAACGCGCTTTCATTTCCACGCAAGTTATTCAAACAGCAAAAGAACATTTACGATGACTCATTTGAACGCTTCCTGATTGGTCATTGCATCTCAAGCTCAACAGAGTCATGTGATTGGATATACGTGCAACACTGTGAAAATGCATACCTTGATGCATCATTAACAGATCTTAAATTTAATGCCTAATTGACAGTTATTTGTAACATACCTAATAGATTTAGTTTAATTGTACAGGGGCATATTTGTCCAATTTGGTGGCATTTTGCCCCAGTATCTAAATTCCAGACCTCTTGGGTAGGGAAGGCTAAGTCTTGCCCGCCTTACAGCTCAGCCTTTGGTTGAGGTTTAGCATTACAAGTAATGGAGTTTCCTTTCAGTTGGTCACTCTCAATAGGTGCGTTAGGCTTGACGTGGCTACCTGAAGATCATCGAGAAATGGCAGCTTGCAGTGGAGTTGAAAACGAACAAGTCAAGCGGACCACTTTCTGCTCCGATGGTAACACTCCGCGTGGTGTTGCATACTTTATCACAGATGAAGTAAATTAAATCACAATATTTGTCAAATACCGCGACGTTTAGAAAGCGTTTTCACTGAGCAACAGAAACAGTTTTTTATACTGCTTAATGCAGGCATGAATTTTTTCAGAATGAAGTTCAACATAATCATATACTATTTAAATACTAATAAAGTGGAATATGTATATGCTTTTTATCAGTGTTGTATGATAAAAGCGTTACTCAATACAACGAAGTCGCGACTACGAGGAAATAAAGAGCTTTTTACCATTCAAAAAAATACAGATTTGTGGCCATTATTGGAACTGAAAAAGGTTAGAATAAACCAGAAAACACCGT
Organism: Cyprinus carpio; assembly: GCF_018340385.1. Lineage (NCBI taxonomy): Eukaryota > Metazoa > Chordata > Actinopteri > Cypriniformes > Cyprinidae > Cyprinus > Cyprinus carpio. The sequence continues at coordinate 14,813 of NW_024878624.1, forward strand.
GATGCGTTGTCATCGCGGTGAATCTGGCCAATCGTGGAGCAGCTGTGTAGATCATCAGCGCTCGTGCGATCGCCCTGGAGAAATTAAAGCGGCTGGAGTCAGCCGGCTGCTCTCGAAGCAGCTCTTGCGGTACTTTGGTATGGCTTGCGTGATGATCGTAATGGCGTCGGCCGTCTCGAATCGGACAAAATTTCTAACGGCATGCACTGCTTCATGTCAGATTCCGATCGGTTTGCAGCACTTCATGAAGTCGGCGCACCTAATGTCCCGTCAAGTGACCACGGAGTGGGATCACAAGCAGAGACCAATCCACTTTAGTGTAAACTAAATGAGCCAATGCACATTGGAATCGATTATTGCATCCAGCTGCGCTGATCACAGCGTGAGTATAAATAGGCAGCAGGTGCAGCGCTATATTCAGCTTTTAAGCTGGAGCCAAGCGATCACAACATTCTGCTCCTGACTACTCTACTGAGAGAAGAAGACTGAGCGAGTTCAGCCTCTTTGAGAAACTCTTAGTGTTGGTCGGTAAAGGCTTCAGCGGTGGTGGTTTCCGTGTCATTTGGGTTGACACATTGGCTACTCCCTGTTTATGTTGCAGGCAGCCATCTCCCCTGTGGCTGTAGCAGCTAAAAAACTTTTCCTAAAAAGAGCATTCCGCATTTTTTTTTAAAGGCGACATTGTGGAAAACGATGTTATGTCTTTGTAAAAAAGCGATAATGGGTCTTCCTATAGACAACCCATCACCTGGGCGTTTCTGAATCGTTCGTTTTGGTGCTGGGTGATGGTCCTGATAGCTGCCTCCGTGCCTGGGCATTTAGCATGTTGAGGTGGTGTTTGTGGATGAGTGGTGATTCACATTCAGGAAGATGGTCTCTGATGATGGTCTCTCTCGATGGTGGTGCAGGTAGGGGGTATATGGGTCCTCCGGTGCAGCGGTGGTTGTGATGCAGTTGTGTCCTAATGCCGCGCCACCTGGCAGGGTGACCGTGCCTCCCCTCCCAGGTCTGTAGTTACTTTCGTCTGGCATGTCGGATGATATATGGCCTGTGGAAGCTACCTCTGCCACATGCTGTGGTGTTACTGCAGGTTGTTTAGGCTAAAAGCACTGAGGACCTGCATGAGGTGAGTCCGCGATCCAGAAGTTCTAAAGAGCTCGAAGCCAGCTGATCTCACACTCCGAGTGACAAAGGTCACTGCAAATTCTCTTGGTCTTGTGATGTCCACACTTGTGGTCAGGAGCATCACCTCTGGTTGTGTCTGGTCGACATGGGGATGCCGACAAGTTTGGTTCCTCAAGGTCCTTGTGTCCCCAGACTGAGGTTGAATCGTGTGAGTTCCATTCCTGGTCTGCACAGCTAGGCAGCAGTGAGCTGTCCTGACTGCACTTCTGGGAGAATGGAGACTCCATCCCCAGATGGTCAGCTGATTTAGATCATTTCAGGCCGGCTCAGGTAAGACCTGTTTGCCTCTCCAGAAACCTCTCACTGCCAGTTGTTCTACTTCCTGACCCGGGGAATGCTTCTGCCGCGGGGCCTTTGCTTGCACATAATGGCCGCGGGGCCTTCACAAGTATCTGCATTTCCCCAGTGAGCCTTCTTGCGATTTTGTGCAAGATCAGGAAAGGACAGGGGCAGGTTGTGGCACCTGTGTCCAGATCTCTGGAAGCTTCATGTCTGGTCCCTGGGCCGGGATGTTCTAGGTGACCTACCCCTGGTAGCTGACACCCCTCATTTGGGAGCACCATTCTGAGACACACTTATGCCTTGAAGTGGAACCTGTTAGTCGAGTGGTGAAAAACCCCAGAAATGTCCGATCAAAATCATGCTGTCCTTTTTTGCCTTGCGGGTTTGATCGAAGGCTACCTCCCTCCACCCTTAAAGTCTATGTGGCTGTGATTGCTGCCAGCCACAGCCCGATGGGCGAAGTGGTGGGGAAGCATGACCTGATCATCAGGTTCTTAGAGGCGAGAAGGCTAAATCCTACGGCCCCCTCTATGCCTTCTTGGGACCTGTCTTTAATGCTCAGAGCACTCGCTGGGAGCCAATTTGAGCCTTTGCAGGCAGGGCGAGCTGAAGTTTCTGTCATTGGCTTGGCTCCTTCTTGTTTAGTCTCCATCAAGAGGGTAGGGGACCTGCCCCATTTTAGGTTGGCGATTCATACTAGAGATTGGGCCGCTGAATCCCAGGTAATCCTGAGGCGGCCTGGCTACATGCCCAAGGTTCCCCTCTACTTTCTTCCTTCCCATTACAGTGAGCCTGCAAGCTGCCCCGAAGGAGGCAGACCCAGCCCTAACATTGTTTTGTCCTGTCAAGGCATTGAGATGCTATGTAGACAGGGCCTAAATTTTCAGGACCTCAGACCAGCTCTTTGTCTGTGCAAGGAGGACGGCATTCCCCTTCTGCGACTCTAAGCAGAGGATGGAATTGGTTGTGAGTGCCATCACCCTGGCTTATCAGGCACAGGGTGTGCTCTGCCAGTTCGGTTAGCGAGCTCACTCTACTAAATTGCATCCTCCTGGGAGTGGCTCGTGCACTTCGGTGACGATTTTCAGGCTGCGGGCTGGGTGACCCCTTCGTTAGCTAGATTCTATAGCCTTTATTGACTGGTATCCTCCTGTGTTCTCACCTAAAACGGGTAGAAGCACTGAGAGGCCACAAGTTCTTGATTAAAATGCATATTTGGGCTGTCTCAACTGAAAATACCTTGCTCTGACATATCTTAAAATATCTAAGTGTTCTGTCTCAAGATGCATACCTGTACGCTTTCTTCTAAGGCATTTGTATAAAAGCTCCTTAACTATTTTAATTTAGCTAAGACCTAGTCTTGGCTTGAAGGCTAAGCCAGATCTGTGAAAGCGGGCCAGATAGGCTATAATTTAGGGATGTCCCGATCAGGTTTCCTGGTGCCCGATCTGAGTCACTGAATATCAGAGTATCTGCCGTTGAGTCTTGATCAAAAAACTCATATATTTCTAGAGTTTGCTGCACAATTCAAGTACACTGAAAAAAATATATACTTTTTTTTTTTTTAAGGTAAGTGGTTGCAAGCATTTATTTCATCATTCAGTTTTCCAGGAATTCCCCAGTTAACTTGTTTTTGCCCTCACAAATATTTATTTTAATTTTTCCTTTCTTTCCTTTCTTCCTTTTTTAATAAAAAGTGGAGAGGTGCGCTGGACAAAGAAGAAACCTGGAATATAGGCTGGACATTTTCAAAATGATGATGCTTTGCATTGACAGAAAGTAAGCGGTTCATGATTTTAGCGGGGAAAGCCCCACACCTGCTTTCAAATGGAGCTGCAGGGTTTAAAACACAGAGCCCTAGTTCACTGAGAATGCTACGGATATCGAGTTTAAATTTTGAAACTTTCAAATGCTTTTTATTCATACTCGGGTCGTTGGATTACTGCCCCCCCAAAAAAAAATGGGGATTTACCCAAAAGGGGGGTTTTTTTTTTTAGAGAAAAGGGGTGGCCCCAAAAACGAAAAATTTTTCCCCCCCTTGGAAAAATTTAGAAAATGAATTTTTTTTTTTTTTTTTCTCCCTGGGATTTTTTAACCTTTTTTAACACCTTTGGGCATCGAAAACCCAATTTAATGTTTTTTTCCCGATTTTTCCCTGAAATTTAATCTGTGCATTCACTAAAATTTCCCCAAATTTAAAAGGTTTTAGTAAATCCCCCCCCCTCGAAATCTGAGGTTCCCCATTCTTGGAATGAATGTTTTACAGATTTTTTAGATTTCTATGTAAAAACATAAATTTCAAATAAGTTTAAATTCACCTCTCACTCTGGTTATTGGAAATGAAAAATAAGTTAATGAAAATATTTAAAATCGTTCATTAAAACTACAGTCTTTAGCTTCCAATATAGTTTGTCAAGATTTTTTTTGGGTTCAGACTAAGATATTATGGTTAAAACAGTAAAAGTGGTCACAAAAAAAAAAAAAAAAAATTGACCTTACTCAAAAAAATAAGGCAACCTATTACACTCAACTTGTTAAATCAACTTAAAAACTTTAGTTCATCTAATGAATAAAAGTCAGTCTACTGAGTGTTAAAAGATCTGTCGAGAGCAACCAAATATTTTTTTAGCATTTAGCAATGCTATTTTTTTTTAACAATCCTCTTTCTTTTAGACATGTTTATTTTCAAAGCCTTCTACATAAAGGGTAGTATTTGACTCTTAAAACTAAAGGCAAACATTTATGCTGATAGACAAATGTATTAAAGTTGTAATGAGATGCACATATACAGTACCTGTCATGAGCCGCTTTTCCACTGTCGGGCCAGTGCGAGCCAGGGCTTAAAACGGGCCGGCGGGGCTATTGCACGAGGCCAGAATAGCAAGCGTTTCCACAGTCAGGCCTGAAGCTCCGCTGCTCGTCACTAAAACATGCCCTTTACACGCCTCTCAGGAACAACGTACATGCAATCCCATCGTTTCACCAACAAAGAGAAGTTATCAGAAAACTAAGAAATAAGTCACTGGAACTAGCGCGATCACAAAACGAACACGATAACAGCGGCCTTATGTTTGCATGCTTTGTTAAATATTCAAATTCAAAAGCATCGAATGTTTTACTATAGAATATGATACTTGATCATAATGAATCAATTTAGCAGGACTCAAAATTAATCACACAGAAATAAATGTATTTCTATTTTATTTATTTATTTTAAACGCTTATGAAAATAGCCTGCTTATTCAGTCGAGACTGTTACTGTTTATTTGTAGCCACAGTAGCCTATATACGTCACATTTAGAATGAAGGATAACTCTATTTTTATAAAAGCTCCCGAACAAAAAACATACCTGGAGCTAAACTCTCGAGACGAGACTTATGACAGATAAAATATGGTACTAAATAAATACACAATTGTGATAGAGAATAAGAAACTGAATTTCTCCAAGTGGTTGCATTTACCATGTTTATTATGGTAACGTTAATGTTTAGCGTGCACAGTCTTTTGCATCGCTTATAAATATTTCTGCCTTGTTTAGTGATTATAATTCACATCGGATCAAATTATTTCAAACACATGCTTCTGACTGAAAGTGAGTTTTGAGTTCAACTTATTTAAAAAAGTTTTTAATGCTGGTGTTATAGCTGTTAGCTTTATGAAATGATCCACAGTGCAGGCGCTATCTATTTTATAAAAGCTCCCGAACAAAAATCATTATTATATTTTGATGACATGCTACGCAGAGCTAAACTCTCGAGACGAGACTTATGACACATAAAATATGTTACTAAATAAATACACAATTGTGATAGAGAATAAGAAGCTGATGTCTGATTTCTCCAAGTGGTTGCATTTACCATTTATTATGGTAACGTTAATGTTTAGCGTGCATATCTTTTACATCGCTTATAAACAGAGTGCGATTTGTGGAAAAACAGAGGGGGCCTTGGAAATTTTTTATAAAATGTTTTTAATACGACGGGAAAATTTTATTTAGTGTGATCTCAGTTTAATAAAAACATTGTAAGCCTACGTTAGCCTATTAATTGTAACGATGTAATGTCCACGGTTATTCAAACAACAAATTACATAAAGAAAGCGAGCAAAGAACACAACGGGAGCTTTTTGAAACTCCAAATCAGTTAAACCATTGCGTCGCAAAATGATTCACTGTTTCGAAGCGCTCCAATCGTATCGCGAATCATTTGATTCAGATCTGGGCGTCAGAGCGGGTTGCTGATGAGTTTAAGCCGACAGTGGAAACGCGGCTATGGTTTCGGTTTCCCTTCTCCTTTTTCCCTTCTGCTGGTCATCTCATTACACTCACACACCTCTTCAGCTGTTTCTCATTATCTCTTCTCTACCGCGCTAATAGATTCACACCTGTTCTCTCTTTCCTCTAATCACCTTTGCTATTTCTAGTTCCCCATTTTCCTCCCCCTTGGTTTTATTTTGCTAGAGCAATGCCAACCCCTATTCCTGTCGGTCGTGCACATTGTCCCTTTAGCTCAGGGCGGAACTGGCCGGGAAAACCTGGCGCCTCCCGCACTCTGTTCAGTCCGCTGACGCTGACGAGTCCTGCACGTCCCTCTTCCAGCCATCTGATCTTGTTCTTGGAAAAGAGGACAGCGACGCCTTTCCCTTGCGCTGCCCATTACGAGAAACTTTCTGTTCCGATTTCATCGAAAAGGGCTTTCTGTTCACCGTTTTGCCTGCTCTCGGCTGCCTTTTGTTTTTATCCGAAGACTTGTTTTCTGTTACACTGCTATTCCTATTTAAAGTCTTCATTTGCATTTCGCTTTTGGGTCTTACCTCTCCTCACTACAGTACCTATACAGTAGAAATAGTGTAGGGGGTTTTTTTTGTTTTTTTTTTTCCCAAGATTACTCGATTTGAAAATTTGGGAGAACATTTGGATATGTTGTGAACAAATACTTGAGTTGGAATTTTAGCAATTCTCATTTGGTACTTAAATCTACAACATTTTAAATAACATCAAATATTAGATCGAGTATGGACAGAATTAACTTTGCGCTGCTGCCCACGTTCGCGGATCACAGGATGCACAACATTTGAAAAGTGAATGTTTTGGAAAGTGCTACGCTAAGTTTTTGTGTTATCTAGTGGTTTTGAGGAAAATAATATCAAAGGGCTGTTTACCCCAAGGCTCCTTTAGCCCTGTTGTACCCTACTCTTTCCACCATTGCCCACTTCAGACCTACCAAATAAATAAATGTGTTAACATGACATACTTTGTTTAAATTATTTTATTATGTGAGCAGAAAGAGACAGAGAGTCGAGAGACATTAAAGTAACACAGCCGGAAAAAACAGTCAGTTATACTTAATGACATTCATTATACAAATGTATCTGACCATAGAATGTAAAGACAAGTTACCTCAAATAAACATATTTTAAGCATTACAAAAACTGAGCTACATGGAAACCACAGATAAGCATTCTTGTTTCCGGCAGCTATAGAAGTGTGGTACTGGACTGTAACCTTTAACATGGTGTGGAAAGTCCACTGCAACATACTGAAAAAAGTAAAGGAAACCAAAAAACTATTTAATGTGCATGAAATTTTGCCAGTTGTCTTTAAACAGTCAGATATATGCAAAATTCCAATTTTCTACCTGAAAATTT
>NW_024878625.1:0-1396 GCF_018340385.1 Cyprinus carpio
TCTCTTTAATCACCGAAGAAAAAAAAGAAAAAAAAAATCAATAATTGTGTTGTTGTTGTTTTTTATTTTTTCATCGTACAGCTTAAGAAATCTCTTAAGGCCTTATCCTTTTCTGTCAGTTTTGGGGCCAAAAAAAAAAAAACCTGAGTACAATTTGTAGGGCTCAGGCAACATTATTTTTACACTAATTAGGTTAAGAATTATGTTAATTGCAACATAAAAAGATTTTTTAAAAATACATACACATGGATATATATTTATATTATTCTGTAAATAATTTGAAACTTATTTGGTACTGACCTATGACAGACATTCTGTGACATGACATTTACACAATCTCATGGATGTAACAGTAAAACAGTTCAGCTCACAGATGAAGACTAAGCTGTAATGCAGGCAAAAATATTTTACAAGTGCTTATAGATCAATAAAATCGTTAAAAATGTTTTTTTCGCCGAGTGCATAATAATAATAATTAGTCACATTGATATTCTGGTGATATTTTTTTTCCAAGCATTATTTTACCAATTCCAAATCACATCAATCTTAATAAATACTATACATTTGTTATTTAATCATTTATGAGTGATATATAATTGTCCTTAGAAGGCTGGAAGTGAAAAACTCCTTATATTCAGGAGTGTTGAATTATTAGGCATGTTTTTTGCCATGCATTGGTCATAGAGCTCATTGTAGCGGTGTCTCAGGTGTTGAAATAGATTTGTTATACACTGGAGTTACGAGGTATCCCCGTCTGTTCCCTGTTCTCCGGGCTCCATTTAGGCCGCTTATTTTGACTGGTTCAGATAGCAACACCAAAGGCAGTGTTAATACCAATCATGGCCACCACCAGATGGAGCTATAGGATTACTTTTAAATAATTGTTGTTGAAACGTGTATAGAGCATTTTAAATCATTTATAAAAATCTTTCAAAAAAATATGTATTCTTAAAAGCTAATGAATTTTACTGGTAATATAGTTTTATATAATCATTTCACAAATGTTTATAGATCATTAAAAGGATTTTAAAAATGGTTTAGATCTTGAAAAGTGTTATAAATAAATTTATGATTAGCTCTCTCTTTGGTTTTCATTAGTTAGTGCATTAACTAACATGAACTAACAATGAACAATCTATTTTTCAGATCATTTAGTAATCTTTTTATGTTAGTTAATCTTATTAAAAATATTAATGTTCATGTTATTTCACTGTACATAAACTAATCTTTAAAAATAAATCTGTAAATAATTTTTTTTAGTAAATAATGTATTAAAAATATTTTAACTATCCTTTATCAATATTAATATATATATATATATATATATATATATATATATATATATATATATATATATATATATATATATAATAATTTATGTTAAATAATATTAAAT
>NW_024878626.1:0-4193 GCF_018340385.1 Cyprinus carpio
TCCGGAACACCCTTCGTCAAAGGGGGAGTGAGGGGTGGCCTGGCGCAAGGTTTTGGACCATGGGGTCGGGTTGGGTTTACTGATGGCAGCATGAAGGCCTTTTTAACAATTGTCGGGATGACCCTTTGCCTCAATGGGAGATGAAGGGGCTGGAGATCATAGACTTTTGAGGGGTTTACCCGTACCTGCGCCATGGGTGCTTCAATGGGATGCGCCTAAACCACACCTGAGGTCTCCCCCCCTGGACAAGATGGCCGCCAGCCCAGACGCCAGAGCAGAGATGGCCGACAGCCCAGCGCCACAGCACAAGATGGCCGCCAGCCAGGCCACAGCACAAGATGGCCGCCACGACCCAGCGCCACAGCACAGGATGGGTCCGATAGCCCAGCGCCCAGGCCCAAGTGGCCGCCCGCGCCACAGCACAATGATGGCCGCCAGCCGGTGCCCAGCAACAAGATGGCCGCCAGTTCCAGCGCCACAGCACAAGGCATGCCAGCCAGCGCCCACAGCACAAGATGGGCCGCCAGCCCAGCACCACAGCACGAGATGACCGCCAGGCCCAGCCACACCGCACAGGCTGGTCGAATCTACAACTGTGTTGGAAGCCAAGATGGTTGACTCAACGCCTGAGTCTTCCGTCAAGGAGCCCCCGGCACGCCATCATAGAGGGCACCGCAGGAGGAGGAGACAGGCGCCAGCCGCCTCAAAAGCCCGGAGGACGCCCGAGCAGGCCGATGCCGTCACAGGAGGATCGCCTCCCGTCAGCAGGTCCCGAGCGGGCCGCCCAGGAGAAAAACGTTTTCCCGAAGCAGGCCGCTGCCGCCCCAGGAGGACGCTCCGAAAGCAGGTCCGCTGCCGCCCAGGAGGACGCCCCCCGAGCAGGCCGCTGCCGCCCAGGAGGACGTTCCCGGAGAGCAGGCCGCTGTCAGTCCAGGAGGATCGCCCGAGCATGCCGCCGTCAGGTGCCCAGGTGGGAGGTGTCCGAGTGCACCCGAGATGGTGCCTGTGAGGCGGGGCCCGATGCTGCAGGCGCAGCCCTGGCGAGGGAGAGCCCCAGGCGAGCTCGGCCGATGCGATGTCCGTGATGTCAGGGCGGTGACCGACGGCGGTTCCCGATGCAATGGCCCGATGCCCCAGACGGTGCCCCTGCCGAGGCGGTGGCCCGAGGCGGTTCCCCGATGCAATGTCCATGCCGAGGGCGGTGCCCCGGCGCCGAAGCAGCGAGGCGGTGCCCGATGCCGAGGCTGTGGCCCCAGGCGGTGGCCCGAGGCGGTGTCCGGTGCCGAGGCGGCGGTGCCCCGCTGCCGAGGGCGGTGCCCTAGGCGGTTCCAGGTGCAATGCCCGAGTGCCAGAGGCGGTGCACGTTGCCCGGCGGTTGACCGAGGCGGTGTCCGAGGCCGAGGCGGTGCCCCGATGCCGGTGGCCGGTGACGGCCGAGAGTGGTTGCCCGTAAGCCGCACCAGTGGCTGTTCCCGAGCGTCGGAGGCGGTGACCGGAGCTGTTCCGCAGGTGCGAGGCGGTGCCCGAGGCGAGTGTCCTTCCCGAGGCGGGGTCCGCGCCCGAGCGCCGGTCCCGAGGCCGGTGCCCGAGTGCGGTGCCCGCAGGGCCTGAGGTCGCTCCTCACCAGGGGCGGTAAAGTCCTTGTCCAAGGCCGCTCCCGCAGGCCGGTGCCCGATGCCGAGGACGTTCGCCCGAGGCGGTGCCCCGATGCCGAGGCCGTTCCCGAGGCGGTGTCCTTGTCCGATGTCGAGCCCGAGGCCGTTCCCGAGGCGGAGCCAGGAGGTCGATGCCGAGGTCGTTCCCGAGGCGGTGTCCTTGTCCACGCCGCCGTTCCTGATGCCGCGTTCCTGAGGCCATTCCGGAGGCGGGTGCCCGATGCCGAGGTCGTTCCGAGGCGGGGTCCTTGTCCAATGCGCGTCTCTGAGGCCATTCCTGAGGCCGTTCCTGAGACCGTTCGGTGGGTTGATTGCCCGATGCCGAGGTCGTTCACCCCGCGGTGTCCGTGTCCGATGCCGTTCCTGGAGGCCATTCCCGGGCAGTGCCGATGCTGTTCCGGAGGCAGCGGCGGGGCCCGAGATGGTTCCGAGGCGATACCGTGTCCAAGGCACGTTCCCGAGGCGGGTGCCCTTGTCTGAGGCCGTTCCCGATGCCGTTCCCAATGCCGTGACCTGGCCATCGCCACAGCCTGCTCCTTACTGGCTCCCCGATTGGCAGGTTCCGTTCGGGCCACTCAAATGGCGAATTCCTCCCTGGCCGTCTGCACAACGAGAATGGACTGATCCACCGTGGCCACCTGAACTGCCTGGCCCCTCGTGGTCCACCTGAACTTTTCGGGTCCACCCGTGGCCACCTGAACTGCCTGGTCCCTCGTGGTCCCCTGAACTTTCGGGTCCACCATGGCCCCCCTGATCTGACCGAGCCACCTGGGCTACCAGGGGAGCCATCACTGCCGGTCCCAGTTCCCCTACACGGGCCTGGCCGCCATCCCTCCCCCTGTTCTGCCTCCACCAGTCCACCTCCCTCCTGGTCTCTTTGTTTTTTTGGTTATTTTGTTCTGAGGAGCATCTGGAAGCTGCTCCTTAGAGGGGGAGTAGTGTCACGGTGTCTGTTCTGTGTCTCCTGGGTGGCCACTAGAGGTCTCACTTCCCCTTATCGTCACCCCACTTAGAACTGCATTTCCCCATAGTCTTGTCTGTTTCATCACTGCTCATTGCACTCAGCTGTCCGTGGTTATCCAATCATTGCACTCAATAGCCAATGTCCCGTTAGCATTTGTCATTTATCCCTGTGATAGAAATACCCCGAGTTTGTTTCTGTCATTGTCGCGGAGTCCTTGTTGGAATGTCACCCTGCTTTTCGTGTTTCCATTCCGTGGGTTATGTTTCTGTGTTGTTGGACTGCTCACCTGGATTTTTTTGTAATACATTTATAAAAGTAAACAAGTACGGAAAATCTGACTAAAGGGTTTAAGAGGGAAAGGGAGGAAGTACTACAAGAGCATCCTCATCTATTGGGAAAGAGACAGGAAAGAGATAATATAATGGATGTCCCGTTTGGAATGACGGAACTAAAACGAGCGGCTGAGGAGAATGAGAGAAACTACTCCGGGGCAAGATGAAATCAGCTATTATATGATCAAGCAGTTAAGTGAGGAATCATTGAGAGTAATGTTGGAGTTCTATAATAAAGTGTGGGAAATGGGGGTGCTACTGTCACGGTTCATGAATTCGCTGTCTCTCTCTCGGCTTGTTTAGTGTGCAGGTGTGTGTCTGTGGGCGTGGTCTCTGATTAACAGCCCGAGTCCTTATGTGTCTATTTAAGTGCAGTAACTGGTGTCTCATGTTGTCAGATCGTTGTGGTTCTTCCCTGTGTTCCGTTCTGTTCTCCTGGCTGTCTTGGATCGTGGATTCCCCCCGTTGTTCTTCGTCGAGTCTTCTTGTTCCCTGCACCGGAATCACGAGCACCTTCACCGGGAGATACAGCACTGGAGCACCACGGATGATCATCGTTGTCCATAGCCCTTACATCTCATGTAGGGAAAGTGATGGAGAGAATGATAACGGATAGATTAGTATATTTTTTGGAAAATTAACACCTTTTCAAAGTGGATTTAGGGTAGGAAGAGGAACTATGGATCCGGTTATGTGTTTGGAAGCGGAAATAATGAAAGCTCTGTCAAATAAAAAATCAGTAATTGCTGTGTTTCTTGATATTGAAAAAGCCTATGATATGTTATGGAGGGAGGGTCTGATGATTAAGTTGGAAGAGCATGGGGGTAGGGGGAAGAATGTTTAATTGGATTAATGACTTTCTTAAGCAAAGAGTAATAAAAGGGGGAGAGTAGGAGATGCTATATCATCTCAAGGAATAATAGAAAATGGTACTCCTCAGGGAAGTGTAATAAGTCCAGTACTTTTTTTAGTAATGATAAATGATATATTTAGTAAGGTGGATAGGAGTGTTGGTAGATCACTGTTTGCAGATGATGGAGCTGTGTGGTTCAGAGGGAGAAACAATAAGTTTATTATGGGAAAAATGCAGAAGGCTGTGGATGAGGTAGTTAAATGGTCATATAATGGGGATTTAAGTTATCTGTGAAGTCACAGTTATTATATTTTCCAATAAGAAAGTAGATAATGAATGGAAGTTAAGGATATATAACAGGGAAATGGCTAGAGTAACATCAGTTAGGG
>NW_024878627.1:0-1906 GCF_018340385.1 Cyprinus carpio
AACATGGAATGTTTGAGTTAGTATAATGCATGTTGTGTCCTGTGCCAACAGGTGAAGCTATGATTATAACTGAACATTGGCTAGATATCTTCAGGCCATCAAATATCTGAAGAAGTTTGGTGCAGATTGGACATTGCATGTTTAAGTTAGTGTAAACAAGTCATTTTCTGTTGTCAGCAGGTGGCTATGATTGTATAGTGGAATAATGACCTTCAGATGTGTTCAGGCCAAGACTCTTTTTTGAACATGTGAAGTTTGGGGAAGATCGGATCGCCTTATGCCCGAGTTACAACAACTTCCTATTCCCACATGGTGACATCGAACTTTGTCACGCGCCATGGCCACACCTCTTTAATGAAAACCTCAAAGATGCTCATAATTCCCCAACTTCGCAAAGGCCTATAGATTAGACTGACCAAAAAAATATAAAAATGTCATAAAAAGTTCTAGGAGTAGTTTCTTACGGCGTAAAACATGTCACTTCCTGTTGCCAGCAGGTGCAAAAAACGACACAAATTTTGCAGAGAAAATTCAAAATAACCTGACTTCCTGTTGGGATTCGAATGTCGTACCAAGAGACTTTTTGTAGGTATTGGTGTGTTACATGTGTGTACCGATTTTTGTACATCATTGAAAGCGTAGCTCGAAGCGCCTCCGTTGAAAGTGTATAGGTGGCGGCTATCGAGGCATTTTGCCACACCGATGGAATATTGGCCTTCAGATGTGTTCAGGCCAGGAATCTTATCAAACATGTGAAGTTTGGGCAAGATGGGACATTTTTATGCCTGAGTTACAATAGCTTTTATTCCCCATGGCGAGACATCGAACTTTGTCACGCGGCCATGGACGCCTTTAACGAAAACTCAAGATCTTCACAATTTAACATCGCACAGGCCTTTAGAATAGAGTGACTGAAAAAAAACAATTGATGTCATAAAATTTCTCAGGGTAGTTTGTTGGCAGCGTAAAATATGTCACTTCCTGTTGCCAGTAGGTGGCGCTATGACTATAACTGAATATTGGCATATCAATCTGTTGTTCAGGTCAGGAGTCTTATCAAACATGTGAAGTTTGTGGCAGATTGGACATTGTATGTCTGAGTTATAGCAACTTCATTTTTCATGGCGAATCATCGCGAAATTAGATCAGGCGCCCACGGTTCGCAGCCCTTCAGCGAAAACTCAAGATCTTCGCAATTTAACATCGCCAAAGGCCCTTTTAGATTGGGCATACCAAATTTTGATCTGAATAAAATCTCTAGGAGGTTACGGTTAAAATACAAGGCATGCAAAATGACAAAAAATGATGCAAAAATTTGCTCATAAAATTAAAAATAACCCGACTTCCTGTTGGGTTTGGATATTGCTCAAGAGTCTTTTTTGTAGGTACTGATGCTTTACATATGTGTGCCAATTTTTCGTGCATGTACGTGAAACACAGCTCGAGGGCTGTTGATTTTTTACGATAGGTGGCTGTCGAGCCATTTTGCCACACCCTCTTCTGAAACCTATATCAGACGTAAATTTTCACCAGGTCTGACGCGTGTGCAAAGTTTCAGGACTTTTCGAGCATGTTTAGGCCCTCAAAATTTCGGGCCCTAAATAATAAACAAAGCAGATACAAGAGTGGCCCTCACACCATCGGTGCTCGGGCCCTAAATATAGCTACAAGCAGCTTATGGCGGCGCCCCAGCCATCAAGCCACCAATCGCCACCCTAGTGGCATCAGGGAAAACTGTGCCGAACTGTACATTACAAATAACTCTATGGCAGTCTGGTTTTAGGATTCGACAATTAAAGGGTTAATCAAACCATCAAGACTATAGAACTTACACACACACAGAACAATATATAAAGGTTTTTAATAAGGTTTCAGTTATTAACATTAGCTATATTAATTTACATGA
>NW_024878628.1:0-3046 GCF_018340385.1 Cyprinus carpio
CCACCTATACACTTTCAACGGGAAGTGCGCCTCGAGCTACGTTTCACGTAGATGTACAAAATCCCCACCCAGTACACACATGTAACACACGAAACCTACAAAAAGTCTCTTGGTACGAACATTCGGAATCCCCCACAGGAAGTCGGTTTATTTTGAATTTCTATGCAAAATTTGTCGTTTTGGCCATTTTCAGGGGGTTGTACTTTGGCGAACTCCTCCTAGAAGATTTTATTTCAGAATCAACACCAAATCTTTGTCAGTGTAATCTCTAAGGCCTTTGCGATGCTTAATTCTTGCGAAGGCCAGGTTTCGTTGAAGAAGCCGTGTCTGTGGCGTACCCTACCAAAATATCGATGTTATGCAATGAAGAAAGGAAGTTGTTATAACTCAGGAATTACAATGTCCAATCTGCCCCAAACTTCACATGTTTGAAAGACTCCTGACCTGAATATATCTACATGCCAATATTCAGATATAAGCTATAAGCGCCACCTGACTGGCAACAGGAAGTGACATGTTTTACGCATAGTAAGTAACATATTTTTTTAGAAATTTTATGACACTTTCACCTATTTTTTTTGGTCAGATCTAATCTACAGGCCCCACTTTGGCGATGGTAAATTGTGGAACATCTTGAGGGCTTCATTGATAAGGGTGTAGCCGCCAAGCTGTGACGAAGTTTCGATTGTCTGCACGCCGCGGGAATAAGTAGGCCCAGCAACTTTCGAACTCGAGGTCAAGGTCTTCTAGAAACTTTTCACATGTTCGGGGAAAAGAGTCTTGGCCTGGAACACATCTGAAGGTCATTTTTCCGCCTATAATAATAGCGCCACATTCTGACAGCAGAAAGTAAGCTTGTTTACACTACTAAATGCATGCAGTAATCAATCTGCACCAAACTTCAGATATTTGATGGCCTGAAGATATCTAAAGGCCAATGTGCAGTTTAATCTAGCGCCACCTGTTGGCAATAGGACACAACATGCATATACTAACTCAAAACATTCCATGTTCAATCTGCCCTCCCCATCAAATTTCATATTCTTGAGTAAAAGGCTGGACGGAAAAATCTACATGGAAAAAAGCCGTTAAGCTAGCGCCACCAGCTGGCCAGCAGGAAGATTGGCACTATAAAGACTTGACATATCCTTTATATTTTACAGCATTAAAAGCATATTTCCGCCGTTCGCGTTGTACAAAAACACAAAAAGCACCCGGGTGGGTGAGCCGGGTTGGAGGGGCCCGTTCATCGCTGCTTTTGCAGCTGAATTTCTTCTTCTCTCTTCTTCTTCTTCTCCGCAATTGAGTTGCATTTTTGCGGGCCTAAACATGCTCCAAAAAACTCACGCTCTGCACTTGCTTTTGCTGGCATCAGGCGAAACGAAAAAGGTACGATGTATGAGAATAGGTTTTAAAATTCAGGTGTCAGCCGAAAATGAAACTGCGATGAAAAGCGTACCTGTTGAAATTGTACCGGCAGAGTGCGCCTCAAACTTCATTCCCCTTACGCGCAGCAATTTGAATTTTCCACGTTGTAGCACCGTATCTACAAAAAGTATCTTCAGTGGTACCAGAATCCTGCTTCCCGGCAGGGAGGCTGATAGAAAGTTGTTTAGATTTCATATGGGATTTGCGTACAGTTTACGCCATATCCGCATGCCTCGTGCTTTTGGCGAAGGTTTTGCGCTTTTCGTCAAGGAGGTGTGTCCATGGCGTCCTTGACAAAAGTTGAGGTTTCGCCGTGAAGCAGGAAGTGCATGTAAGACCTGGCAAGCAAGTCGATCTGCCCCACAAACTTTCACATGTGGTGCATAGGTGTTCTGTCGACTGAAACAACACGCTCATGACCCAGAAACTTCAGGTTATAGTCGCCAGCGCCACACTTGCTGGCAACAGGACATGTGACATGGTTCAAAACTGTTTATGGACTCCGGAGGAACATATAAAAAAGTCGTCACCCAAGTGTTAAAATAGGCTGGAAAACATGCTGAAACGCATGCTAAAAACATGCTACTGCAAACACTTAGCTATAGTAGCTCAAAGCATTGCTGGCCAATGACAGTGGAAAAAAAAGGGCAGTTGCTGTAACTCAGGCCTTAGCAATGTCCCGATCTGCCCAAACTTCAAACGCGTTTGACTTCCAAGAGTCTGTCCTGAACACATCAACTTTGTGCCCGTATTCTCGGTTATAAGTCACTGGCGCCAACCATTGGCCAGCGGCAGGAAGTGTCTTGTTTAACACTGTTATGGATCTCATGTCCCCCCCCCCCACCCCCTTTCTCATGAACAAGCAGCGAAATCTTATCAAATGTGTTAAAAGGCTGGCAACATTCTACGAAGCATGCTAAAATCAATCGCTATAGCAACACTCATGTCAGTGTATAAACATGCTATTAATGCAGGGAAATAGAAAAACATTTTACTGTAACTAAGCATACAGTATGTCCACATCTGCCTACAAACTTTCAAAAGTTTGATTGGAGTACTGGCTGAAGACCCATTCTTTTTGTACCCCACCCTCCCATGTTCATATTTGGTTAGAAGCTAGCGTCAACTAAGGACACAGGACAGTGACATGTTGCACGATATGTGCAGTATTAGCAAACAAGGAAAAAAACATATCTGCCATGGTTTCGTGTGCTCTCCCCCCCTCACCACATGCTAGAGCACATATTCCATACCACATGCTGACAACATTAACTAAGTGCTAAAGCATGCTATTAATGCTATGAAACAGGAAGTTGTTGAAACTCAGGCAAGCAATGTCCGATCTGCCCCAAACTTCATATGTTTGATAGGTGTTATGCCCTGAACAAACACCCATTCCAAATTCAGTTATAGACATAGCGCCACCTGCTTGTAACAGGAAGTGACATGGTTAACGCTGTAATGGAATCCTAGGAACATATTAAAAGTGTAAACAAGTTTAACCCTCTGGAGTCGATTAAATGCGTTATCGCGTTTGGGGGATTTCCTGCCTGATAACCCCGAAAAAAACTTAAGTTACTTTCAGTTTTGATCGTACAGATAAGAGCAATACATCAAT
>NW_024878629.1:0-3250 GCF_018340385.1 Cyprinus carpio
TGTGCTTGCCTTTCATATTGGCGCCATTGTCATAAGCTTGACCTCTGCAGTCATCGAACTGAAGATTGTGTTCTTCCAGCTTTTCAAGAATCAGCTTTGACAAGCTTTCACCAGTGGTTGCTTCGGCTACAAGAAACCCAATGAAATGTTCCTTGATCTCTGGAATGTCACTGAGACTGATTGTTCGTATGATGACAGACAATTGCTCTTGATGGCTAACATCAGGAGTGCAATCCAGTATGATTGAGAAGTATTTGGCAGCTTTAATGTCTGTCACTATTTTTTCTATTACTTTGCCACTCATTGCTGCAATTAGTTCATTCTGAATGGTCTTCCCAAGTAATGTGGTTGTTTGCCAGCAGCACATTGTGCCCTTGCAATATGTTGCTGCATCACAGGATCAAACTTTGCTAAGAGTTCTACCTCTTTTAAAAAGTGACCATTGTTTGGCTGATACAGTGTGTCACTTGATCCTCTAAAGGCCAGGTTTCTGCGTGAAAGGGACTGGATTATGGCTACCAAGCGGGTAAGTGACCTCCCCTCCAGCGCCTCTTCTCAAACTCCAGAAGAGACATTTCCCTGCATGTCATTGTTTCCCCTTCTTGAGGCGCATCTCTAGCTCCCCTTCCATGCTGCCAGATGCGTTTAATGTGTTCGGGAGAATTTCGTGGATCACCCGGGCAAGATGGTGCATTTTTCCAGTCATTTAATTCTCTTCTGATTAAATTGTACTTTAACAGAAAACAATTTACGATAGCAGAAGAGTGTATTAAGCTTTTAGACATCAGGCTTAGCCAGCTTCTCCTAATTTGTTCACCATTCACCAAGGTCCTGTAAAGTAGTGGTGGTGGCATGATCTGCCATCTTCTCTTTTGGGAAATTTAAAGTCAGACTTTGGTTGCATTGGACCTCTGTTTACTACAGATGGTAGACAACCAAAATGGGTAATACCGCGCGCGGGACGGCGTTGCTACCAAGTCAGTGGCGTGTTAAATTCATTTTAAAAACCATTAAAAAATGTACGCGAGTTAATTTCAAAATGTGGTGTGGATAGTCTTAGGCTACAGTCTACTCATCAAAAATTAAAGAAAGACCTTTTACGCTGATCTTATGCTTGCTATTGTTATTAAAACAGTCATTAAATATAAGGCCTATATATACGGGATAAAAAGCTAAATGTTTTCTATTTCGGTTCATTCTGGTTTTAAAAAATCCTTCAGGTTCCATTTGCAGATCGAAATGAGAACGGTCCAGCATTTCTAGCAATACTATTATTAATTCTGTTATTATTCCTTGATTTTTCAAACTGCTGACACTTTGCATTTTGAATTATGCCTTTACTGTGTGACCAAAAATTTTGTATTTTCTGTTTCAGCTGTTTGATCGCGCTGGTGCCTCCCTTGCACATTCATTGGAAAACAGTAGCCGCTCAATCGCGTGCCATCTAGCGCTAGCAGCGGTCCACTTCGGCATATTTTTTGTTAATTATGATTTTTTTATATTTTTTTCGTCGATACTGAAATGCCACGCGCGTGAACTACAAAGCCTGTTTTTCCTAATGAATAATGGTTAAGCTTGAAATAGGCAACATCACGAATATGGAAAGCGTTTGGATTTCTCCCGAATGAGAGCCCAACCTTACCTTATGGTTCGCTTTATATTATTATTCAATTTTTTTTTGTTTGTTTGTTTATAGTTAAGCCTGCTCTATATTATTATATACTGCAATTTTATTTATCCATTAGAATTATATATTTGTAATTATTGTTCTGTTCTGATAAATTTGTTAAATTTAAAGGATTTGTTGTAAAAGTGAAGAGAACTAAAAAATATCCTGTTGGCACATTATAAGATTATTAGGCCAGCCGTTATTATTTCTGAATGTAATAAAAATGCAACTTATACATGACTTATGTATTTTTTTCCTCTCACAAACTTAATTTATTTTTTAGCCTGTTTTAAAAAATAAATAAATAAATAAAATAAAATAAAAATAACATGCAGCAAACGAAAAATAAGTTGATTAATCGGTTAAAAATTTGTTACTGTGGGTAATTATAATTATTATACAGGTCCTTTCTCAAAAAATGAGCATATTGTGAAAAAAGTTCATTATTTTCCATGTACAGTGTGTGGGCTAAAAGTTTTGAGGAATTACATAAATATCAGTTTTCAAAAGTTTGCTTAACTACAGTAAGGTGGACATCAAAACATTACTTCTACCGCTGTCGATACTGCGCCGCCCGGCGGCGTCTGTAATTGCAGCTTTTGACCGCTGAGTGTGGCGCTTTAATCACAAGGATTTTCAAACAAAGCGCATCAAAGCATTTACATAAATAGAGCGTCAGCTGCCTCGCTGATGTGTTTATTTGACCCCAGCTGCAGTCAGGAAAATGAAAGAAAAACACTATAGTTAAATATTTAATATTCACAGATTAAAGTTTACAGTGGCCAGTACTTGAAAGAGTTATGTGCATTTCAACTAGGGAACAATTCAAAACGGGATAAAATGTTAAGCCTATGAGCCTGTGCTTATATTTTCTCTACACCATATTTTAAGATTTGTACGGTAATAGATTATTTTGCAGTATTATTTATATGATATGAATTATGTGTTATATTATTCAAAATAAATTGTGGTTTACTTTGCATCAGAGCATTAAAGTGGTAGCATATTTTAGTGAGCTAGGCTACATGGATTTATGCTCCAAAATATCAATATTCATATATTAGGCCTATATTTGAAAATTTGCATATTTTAGGAATTAAAAAGCTAATGAAATATTTGCACATTAAGTTAGTTAACTGTCCTTTATTTTGACGAACCAGCGTCTTGGGAAAATATATTTGTCACAATACACTGATTAAGAATTGTTCTAGTGTCGTTTATAAATTATTTTTCTTTATTTTTAGTTAAGCGTGAGGCACTGTATAATTTAGATTTCCCATTATTTAGGCCTAATTAAAACAAAGAAAGCGAATAAATTAAACCTGCACGATTTGAAGCTAAATCATTGAAAGTCTAAAAAGAATGGACAGATTAATAAACGTTCTCTCATTTTTAAACTCAAGTTCTCTCATTATAATCAACAAAATACACACAATGTAAAAAAAGAGCTTCATTAATTGACAACTTCAGTGATTTTAAAGGTAGCCTTTCTTTTACTTGCTTTCATATAATTTAAGTAAAAAAATAAATGCTACAGCTGCATTTTAAATGCAGGTGTGTAAATTTTATTTCTCTTTAAAG
>NW_024878630.1:0-22749 GCF_018340385.1 Cyprinus carpio
CAACATCTTTACAGTGCTTTTCACTGACTGCTGCAAAAGAGCATGTCAAAACTTTTTTTTCTGGCTTTGTGTCTGGGTTAGAAGTGAGTGTCAGTGAGTAACTTGTGGTTATAAACAAGTTCATTTTATGTAGCCTAGTACAGGAAAAAACAACTACAAACACATAAAAATACAAACTCATACAAAGTGACTCCAAGAAGCTTCTTCTAGCAAGTCAACACTTTAAAATTAAATCTCTCTTTTAATTACTCTCTATTTTATACATGATAAAAGGCAGAAGTATTCAAGCCAGTCTCAGATTTATTACCTACTGAATTAGTTTTAACATTAAGATTTTTAAATGAGAGAATTATTTGCACCAAAAACAACAAGTCAACAATAAAAGACATGGGGTGATAACATTGAAAAACTGTTAAATAACTGTATTAAAAGTATTTCATATTTGCATAGTAATGTGTAAAAAACAATTAAAGATAGATAGATAGACAGATAGATAGACAGATAGATAGATAGATAGATAGATAGATAGATAGATAGATATGTAAAAAAATGTAGAAACATGTAAATCTCTTTCATTATAACTGTATCACATTCTTACTGACTATCCTATCCTTCAAGGTCTGCTGCAAGAGAGCTTTCAAAAGAGGACAACTA
Source organism: Cyprinus carpio (assembly GCF_018340385.1). Classification (NCBI taxonomy): domain Eukaryota; kingdom Metazoa; phylum Chordata; class Actinopteri; order Cypriniformes; family Cyprinidae; genus Cyprinus; species Cyprinus carpio. The sequence goes on from NW_024878630.1 coordinate 655, forward strand.
TTACCTGCTTCTTTTGTGTCTTGTTTAGAAGTCCATATTTGCAACTACAAATTTATACGAAAGCAAATAACTTTCTTCTAGCAAGTTGTGCAATTTCAAATTAAAGCTATTTTGATGAACCCAATGTCTTGCATGTTAAAAAAGGTAGAAGTACTGAAGGCAATCCTCAAATGTATTAACTTTTGCATTAGTATTACCATATTAAATGACAGATGAATTTGCACCTAAAATACTGTATCAACAACAACACAAAAAAAATATCAACAATACACAGGCAGCAAATGTTGAAAAAAGTTAACAAATAAAATTTATTTATAAAAAATCTCTTTATCTAAAAAAATTTTACAAAAGTTTGAAACATTACTATTTTTAATGTTTTTGAAAGAAGTCTCTTCTGCTCATCAAGCCTGTATTTATTTTTATCAAAAAATACAGAAAAAAATTGTAATATTCTGAAATATTATTACAACTTAAAAATAATAGTTTTCTAGCTTTTTGAATATACTTTAAAAAAATAATTTATTCCCTGTGATGCAAAAGCTGAATTTTCAGCATCATTACTCCAGCCTTCAGTGTCACACATAACATCCAGTCTATCACATGATCATTTAGAAATCATTCTAATATTCTGATTTATTATGAGTGTTGGAAACAGTTCTGCTGTCTAATATATTTGATGAATAAAAGGTTAAAAAAGAACTGCATTTATTCAAAATAAAAAAAAAAAAATTCTAATAATATATATATTCTAATAATATATTTTCTTTACTATCACTTTTATCAATTTAACACATCCTTGCTGAATAAAAGTATTGATTTTATTTAAAAAAAAAGAAAGAAAAAAAAATTACTGACCCCAAATTACTGACCAGTAGTGTATATTGTTATTACAAAATATTTATATTTTTAAAAACATAGCTTCTTTTTTTTTTTTTTTTTTACTTTTTATTCATCAAAGTATCCTAAAAAGTATCACATGTTCTGAAAAAAATATTAAGCAGCAGAACTGTTTCCAACTTTGATAATGAATCATCATATTAGAATGATTTCTAAAGGATCATGTGATAATGATCCTAAAAAAATTCAGCTTGCATCACAGAAATAAATGATAATTTAAAAGTATAATAAATTTAAAAACAATTATTTTAAATTGTAATAATATATCACAATATTACATTTTTTTTTTTTTCTGTATTTTTGATCAAATAAATGCAGGCTTGATGAGCAGAAGAAACTTCTTTCAAAAAACATTAAAAATAGTAATGTTTCCAAACTTTTTGACTCTGTACTGTATATACACACACACACAGTCATAAATTCATCTGTAAAAATAAAATAAAACAAAATACCTGTTAATCTTTTTTTTTTTTTTTTTTTTAGGTTACATTTTTGTACTTACATAAGACCAAGCATAGGATCAAAAACTAAGGGTCCTAGTGCAAACAATCTTGCCATATCCAAAGGTTCAAACATCTCTTCAAAGACACTCTCCCCTTTAGCTTTGCATTAATGTCCTTTCTTACCAGGAAGTTGCATTTTTAAAACTATGCCACATAGTAGTACTATGTCATGTCCCCAAATGGTTACTGAGATCATATCCACTTGAAAGTGTGAACATTTCAAGTCAAATGTCATCAAAGACACTAACTGTTACATCATACATCAATTTAATAGATTAATGCATCACCAAAAACGACTACTATATACAGGTCCTTCTCAAAAAAAATTAGCATATTGTAATAAAAAGTTCATTATTTTCCATAATGTAATGATAAAAAATTTAACTTTCATATATTTTAGATTCATTTGCACACCAACTGAAATATTTCAGGTCTTTTATTGTTTTTAATACTGATGATTTTGGCATACAGCTCATGAAAACCCAAAATTCCTATCTCAAAAAAATTAGCATATTTCATCCGACCAATAAAAGAAAAGTGTTTTTAATACAAAAAAAGTCAACCTTCAAATAATTATGTTCAGTTATGCACTCAATACTTGGTCGGGAATCCTTTTTGCAGAAATGACTGCTTCAATGCTTGGCGTGGCATGGAGGCAAATCAGCCTGTGGCACTGCTGAGGTGTTATGGAGGCCCAGGATGCTTCGATGGCGACCTTAAGCTCATCCAGAGTGTTGGGTCTTGCGTCTCTCAACTTTCTCTTCACAATATCGCACAGATTCTCTATGGGGTTCAGGTCAGGAGAGTTGGCAGGCCAATTGAGCACAGTAATACCATGGTCAGTAAACCATTTACCAGTGGTTTTTGGCACTGTGAGCAGGTGCCAGGTCGTGCTGAAAACGAAATCTTCATCTCCATAAAGCTTTTTCAGCAGATGGAAGCATGAAGTGCTCCAAAATCTCCTGATAGCTAGCTGCATTGACCCCTGCCCTTGATAAAACACAGTGGACCAACACCAGCAGCTGACATGGCACCCCAGACCATCACTGACTGTGGGTACTTGACACTGGACTTCAGGCATTTTGGCATTTCCTTCTCCCCAGTCTTCCTCCAGACTCTGGCACCTTGATTTCGAATGACATGCAAAAATTTGCTTTCATCCGAAAAAAGTACTTTGGACCACTGAGCAACAGTCCAGTGCTGCTTCTCTCTGTAGCCCAGGTCAGGCACTTCTGCCGCTGTTTCTGGTTCAAAAGCACACGCCTGCACTGTGCACGGTGGCTCTGGATGTTTCTACTCCAGACTCAGTCCACTGCTTCCGCTTGGGTCCCCCAAGGTCTGGAATCGGGTCCTTCTCCACAATCTTCCTCAGGGTCCGGTCACCTCTTTCTCGTTGTGCAGCGTTTTTTTTGCCACACTTTTTCCTTCCCACAGACTTCCCACTGAGGTGCCTTGATACAGCACTCTGGGAACAGCCTATTCGTTCAGAAATTTCTTTCTGTGTCTTACCCTCTCGCTTGAGGGGGTGTCAATGATGGCCTTCTGGACAGCAGTCAGGTCGGCAGTCTTACCCATGATTGCGGTTTTTGAGTAATGAACCAGGCTGGGAGTTTTAAAGCCTCAGGAATCTTTTGCAGGTGTTTAGAGTTAATTAGTTGATTCAGATGATTAGGTTAATAGCTCGTTTAGAGAACCTTTTCATGATATGCTATTTTTTTTTGAGATAGGAATTTTGGGTTTTCATGAGCTGTATGCCAAAATCATCAGTATTAAAACAATAAAAGACCTGAAATATTTCAGTTGGTGTGCAATGAATCTAAAATATATGAAAGTTTAATTTTTATCATTACATTATGGAAAATAATGAACTTTTATCACAATATACTAATTTTTGAGAAGGACCTGTAAATAGATTACGATCCACAAATAAATGCAAAGCTATTCACAAAAAATAATCGATCCACAAATGAATAGAACGAGATCCACAAATATATGTTAGGAGTTTAACAAAAAATAATTAAATTCATAAATATATAAAAATTTGATGTGCTAGTAAAAACATATTCACAAATATGTTCTTATGTCACAAGCACAATTCTGCCTGCATTCATTTGTGAATCCGCTTCTGCACATTTAGAATTGATTTCTCTGCGATTTGTCGATCACTCAGATGCAATTGTGGATTTTGACACAATTCTAGCGCCACCGCTGAAGAAAAATCCACAAATAGGTCGACTCCACCCACCGCCTACTTAACCCAACAATCAGATAACACCCGCGGTTGCACTGACCAATCGCAGCACGCCTCTCTCCAACCAATCACATTTTGCCTAATAACCAGGGCGGAACAGACCCATGAACTTGAGTGCCACTCGGGCTACAGTCTCTTCCAACATGGCTGATCAGGAGGAGTTAAGAGACAGGTGAGTGATGCTAATTGAACACAGTAATTAACTGAAGTTTTACCAGGTTATTGATATTTCATTATTTGTCATAATCTAGTGAGCAGTGATGGGCAGTAAGCGCCGCTACAAGTAGTGACGCTTAGTAGTTTAACTACATTTCTTAGTAGCGTGGTGGTAGCGCCGCTGCTTTCTTTTAATCAAATAGCTTTTCAGTAGCTAAGCTTTTTTTTTGATCAAGAAGCGCGTAGAAGGCGTAACAAAAGCTGACGCTACATTATCCAAAGCATTTCTGAAACTCAAGCTTTAAATCGGAATATAACTGCTAAGGATCACTGATCCTGGACCAGTAAAAGTGGACGCCACCACCACTAAACCTCGCAGAACGTCATTGGCTCCTCAAACTGTCAGTCAAACCTCATTATTCTTCCTCCGCCTCTCGTGGAATGGAAGTGGCGGTGCCGCGTAGTTTGTGGAGGATCTTAGTTTATTGCAGTATGAAGGTAAATAAAATAACTGTTGATTGAATAAGTACAGGGTTCTCTTTACTACCAAGAAACACTATATTTATAAAGGCTAATGTTTTTTTGTATTTGAGGGAGCGGAGAGAAGAGTGTCTTAGCATTTATTGTGAAGTCACAGTCAGATAGCTTGTGAGGAAGCGCTGAATCTTTTATAATATGATACTTTGGCCAAATAACAGAAAAAACTGAGCCCACGTATAACCTGCAAGTTCATGATGCCGTAGATGCCCGTACTGCCTTCAATGTGGTGTTAATGGACGGGGAAAACATTCAAACATTCAAAACTTAGTATTTAAACTTGATTTTTGGTGAATGCTAATAATATAATGAATGACACATGCACAGCGATGCAAATAAACATAGCCTAAGTTATTTGTAGGCCTATACATCTGTATGGTAACACTATACAGTACAGTAAGATTTCATTAATGTTAGCTAATGTAACTAACATGAACGTACAATGAACAATGCATTTATTACAGTATTTATTCATCTTTGTTAATGAAAATACAGTCGCTCATTTGTAGTTCATGTTAGTTCAAGGGCATTAATTAATGACAACAAACACAGCTTGATTTTAATAATGCATTAGTAAATGTTGAAAGTATTGTTCATTCTTAGTTTGTGTTACTCTACACTAGTTAACTAATGTTAACTAATGAACCTTATTGTGAAGGGTTACCATTTACATTTAGTCATTTAGCAGACACTTTTATCCAAAGCAACTTACAAATAAGCACAATGGAAGAAATCAAAATCAACAAAAGAGCAATGATATATAAGTGCTATAAAAGTCTCAGTTAGCTTAACGCAGTACATGTAGCAAGGTTTTTTATTTTTTTTATTTTATTTTTTTTTATTTAGAGGCCTGCTTTTTTGCTTTTTTTGTTAATTGTAATAATAAAGCAAAAAAGAAAACAAAGATAGAATACAAAAAGATTAGAGAAGCAAGTGTTAGTTTGCTTGACTGACAGTTGTAATTGATCACTGAGAGAGCATTGACTTGGTATGATGTTGGTTCAATATAAAAATGATTTTTTTTAAAAAATAGCTTAGATGTAGTAAACTACTTTTGCCGTGTTGTTGTAGCTTAGCTTGCTACATTTCACAGGGCAGTAAGCTTTAGTGTAGTGAAGTTTCATTTAATGAAGAGTAACTGTTAGCTTAGCTTACTACATTTTCCAAGTAGCTTGCCCAACACTGCTAGTGAGGCAGTTTGACAAATTTACACCATGATTGAATCCGAAGTTATTATTTGCTGCAAGCACCATTTCGAAGACTGGACGCATTTGTCGGCCACATACATCAAGGGTGTCTTATTTCTAAAATGGACCATTATTCATTGTGAGGTGTAAATTGTTGTAATTTCTTTACTATGGAATGTAACGTTAATGATTCTGGCGGAGGAGGGCAACTTCGTATGACGTGATGTGGCCTACAAAATGCGACACCTCTCTGGAGGATCGAGCCTTCAAACAGTCTCTTGGATTTATTTTTACATTTAGAATTACTGAATTAGTTTATTAGATTAAATAAACTATTACATAAAACAATATTGAGTGCAAGATGAAAAATAGCGTGTGAAGCGTAGATTCGATGTGCACCTGTAGTAGGGTTGGTAACTGCCCTAATTATACAGTCATATGTAAGGGGTCAGATCTTCCACTGCATATTATATGAGACTCGGTTTTCCTGTAATGAATCAGAAAAATGACCCCTTGTCCCTGTTAAACAGGCAAAGCTGATCAAGGGATTCCCCTCGTCCCCCCCTGCAGTGGCCAAATGGCGCTGCCTCTGATACTTCACGAGCATCGTGGAACTGAGGGGCGTAATGCTGTTGTTACATTACCTGTAATGCAATGTAATGCATGACATGTTAATTGAAATTTTGCATTTTGTAATGGCTTTCTATGGGAAAACGCTTAACTTGAAATTAAAAAGTGTTGCATTAACTTTCTGGGTTTGTTTGCTCACCTACACATATTATGCGCGCTTATACTGTAAGTGCATATGTTAATCTTATAAGAAATAATTGATATAATCTTTGTGTTCTGATTAGGAATAAAACATACATCTTCAGGCCTGAGGCTGAGTAAACTGTCGTTACATATTGGATCGTTGATTATGAAAATTGCATTTATCCTGGACTATATGATGCAGCTAAGTCAAAGTAACTAAAATAAATTTACTTTCTATAAATTTAGCTAAAATCATATGGCGGACCAAAACATCACTGTTAACCTTTTCCAACTTATTTTTCATAAAAATAAGTTTACCAAATAAGCCATGGTCTATCTTGACTTCTTGTCAGTTGATTTGGTTCAAAATAAATCAATCTAACTGAAATAAGCCTGGCTTATTTGGTAAACTAGTTTTATGAAACAGCCCCCTGCTCAGCTTCCCAGATCATTGTCTCAGTGTAATATAGGCTGTAATGTGTAAATGTAATACAAAGTATTAAAAATGTTTTTTTGGTTTCAAGCCATGTGGAAAGAGATCTACAGCAGATAAACATGGCAATTCAGGTGTGGAACAAGTCAACTTTTGTTATTATTATTATTAATATTATTTAAATCTGTAATCAGCATAGACAAGTGTTCTAATGCCATATGAAAATACAACAAATTATGTATTTTCTTTTCATGTAGCTCTTTCTTTCTTTTTTCTTTCTTTCTTAATTGGTTCTTCTTTGTGTAATATTTTCAGTTCCTATGTGGTAAGGAGTAAATAAATAAAAACAAAAAAAAAACAAGGTAGACGCCATGGACTCCAAACGGTTTGTAACGTGAAGTTGAGATGTTGCTCTGAGAGAAGAAGAAAACCCAAATAGGTGTTGGCAAATAAAAAGAAAATGCACAAGAGATGACGGCGTATATCTTCCCGTGTTTAATAAAAGTACTTAAACATCACACACTCGTCCGCGCATACATGGGGGAGTCAGTGAGGAAAAGAAAAGAAGTATACAAACATCTAACTCCGGTCACAAAAGAAAAGATTAAACTCAGAGATCGGTAGAGCGGGTAACTCCTCTCCCCACCTATCAGTTCTACCTCAGACACCCTCTACGCACATGTGCAGTTCTCGTCTTTTCAGATTACCATAAAAGTGACCAAGTTACAAACTCCCCCTGACAAATAAAGGCTGACCCCAGCCGTACACAACCAGTGAGCATTACTGTTTCACTTAACAACCATACATACATGCCACAGTTGAAAAGTTGACTCAAGAAAAAATAAAAAATAAAAAAAAGAAAAAGAAAAAAAATGAAACAAAAAAAATGCACATCCAATAACAGTCCCACAAAACAGTACATTGCACTGACGTTCATAAAACAAACCTGTGTGCAACACCCACATATGAAAGATATATTCTTTTTTTTTTTCTCTTTTTTAACATCAAACTTGAACATATGTCAGCAAACAACAAGTGACAACCAAAACCCTTGTCTTATCTCTCTCTTACTTAACTTCATGTCTTACGTGTGTGATATGGGGTTAGTCCACCTATTAGCTGTCCAGTCAGAAGTAATTCTGGGGGTTTTCTCTGTCTCAAGTTATAACGGTCAGTACCCTGAAAAGGGTCATTTGAGTCAAGTCCGTGAGTGGCAAAGTCACGTCTCATGTCAGAGTTCTCCGTGTCTGGAAAAAAGCGGCACCGTCAAGTGTCTGCTCAGGGTCTCTGAGAAAGCGTCACTGGGCAGTTCCGATCAACCATTCTCCAGCAACACTTAAAGCAGTATCGTCAGATTCTCCAGGCCCGTTTTGGATAGAGCCACCTTCGTCTGACAATTGTTTACTCTCACACTTATCATAGAGTTCCAATCTGGGCAAGGCATTATTCCATGAGTGAAAGGGCTGAAGGTTCACAATGTGAAACACACCAACATCCTCACCAGTATCAACTTTTTCCAGCCGGTAGTTAACATCCGACAGCACTTTGATACCCTGTATGGACCAGAGTATAATGGAGCCAGCTTGGCTGTAAAGTTCGCCATTAGACTTTGGGTGTGTTTTCACTCTAACTTAGATCATCCACAACATAAGAAACCGAACGCCGCTTTAGGTCATAGTATCGTTTCCTATGTTTATGGCCTTCCTCTAGGGCTATTCTGGTGTGATCATGAGCATCTTGCAAAGGAAGCTCTCAAATTCTCGGTATGTTACATCCGGTCATCCACTCCCCTCCACATTCGGCTGTGTAACCAAATCAAGCGGAGTTTCCAGTTCACATCCATACAACATCATTGATGGTGACAGGCCCGCACTCTCATGCGGCACAGTATGCAGAGGCGAAACATATCTGAGTGTTTGTCCTTGCGCATGCACGAATGGCAGTTTTTAAGGTACGGTTCACTCTTTCAGTAGCATTAGTCTGTGTGGGTGATACATGCCATGAGTCAACCTGTGTTCTGTAACCAGGGTGGCCACCCACATCCTCAAATAGGTTACTCACAAACGGGCGTATCAGCGATCTGAAATCAGGTAAGTCAGTGCACCATGTCTGGCTGTTCTGACTGCAATTAAGCTCCACCCACTTAGAGAAGTAGTCGACAAATACAAGAATATACTCATTTCCATTCTCGCCGTCCGAGGAGAGGGCCCACAAAGTCAACTGCAGTATATTCCCAGGGCTTTTTGTGGTTTGATTGGGACCATCAGGCCCGCTGGTTTCTTTTGACTAGGCTTTGTCAATTGACACCACGGAACATGAGGTAACGTATCTCTTCACATCCTCCGTCATTTTTGGCCAGAAGAACCTAATCCTAAGCCTGGACAATGTTTTGGTAATTCCTAGGTGTCCAGCAGTAGGGGTGGTCATGGTAGTATTTTAACAAAGTACCCCTGATGGATGTAGGTGCGTGTGGAATTTGAGCTGTTTCATTGGATGGCGTAAAAGATCACCCACCACTGGGTCATTTTTTCTGTGCTTTGTCCGATAGCATGACTGAGGACAACCATGGGAATCCATTCCCCCAATGATTGCATAATCTGGCAGAATGTCCATTCCCAGGTCAGCCTCGCATTGAATTGGGTTGCAGGACAAAGCGTCTGGGACCTTGCTTAGAACACCAGGCTTATGCACAATACTAAAATCAAAGTCCTGCAAGCATAAGGACCATCTCGCTAGATGTCCTGAAGGGTTTGGGCGATTCATCAGCCATTTCAGGCTATTATGGTCTGTGTAGACTGTCACATGGAGGCCCTCTACATAGGGGTCTACAAAAGTACTCCCAAAGCCCAAATCACTCCTAAACACTCCTTTTTCAGGCGTAGAGTAGGGATCCTCTGACATCCTTTTGGCTGTCTTTTTGGTGTTCTGAACTCTGTCACCGCTTTTACTTTTTCTGGGTTTGGTGATATACCCTCAGGTGTGACATCAAAGCCCTACCAAAAATCTTCCACCAGGGCAAGGGAACTGAGCTTTTTGTCCCTGTCCTAAGCATGCCTCCCTCTAATTTTCCCTCTTCAAATCAGGATTTTTGGACACCCATGAACATCATGCACCCCTACTACTGTAGTCTCCATCCATTCACTCACTAGTTCACATGGTTCCAGCACAACAGTGTCCTCTGCAAAAGTTACTGTCCTGATGGAATGTGAATGTTGACTTCAGCTCTTGCATGAAATCCATTCCTAAGATATAAGGTGAAGCTTAAGGTCAGGGACTCCATAACGTAATCTATGGTAAAAACGTTTTCCATGGAATCCAATATTCAGCCAAATGATGCCGACTGGGGTGCAAGTTGCTTCTTTATTGGCTAATTGAATGGGGGGTGACAAATAAGCGATGCACTTTGTCACTGCTACCTGGAATGCCAGAAATAATATTAGTCCCCACTCTTTTGAGGAAATGGAAGCCGCCTGTATCAAGGGCTGCATCAACTTCTCTGTTGCAGAGGTTTACTTTGACAATGAATGGGGGTTTTCCAGAACGAAGAAAAAGGCTGGGTCTTCTACTATGGCCCAAGATGAGTGGCTCAAGAAGTGTGGACACTGGGAATGTTGAGGGACTATTTACCTTCTGGAGGGAAGATTGCCCCTGTGAAATGTCCTCCCACTCTGAAGTTTCCCTTCCACTGGTCAGATTTACTTCCCTGCTCACCTCTGGTGGTGCCTTTGTTCACGCATACTCTGATTATTATCTGCCGTTCCATTTGCTGTTAAGTAAGTTCTGCATTGTAGCACCCCGAAAACATCTATTTTGTGGTACAAAGTTACAGTTTGTACAATTCGGGGCGTGAAACCAAGTTTAGAGCATTTAAAGCGGTAAAGTTCACGTGGTTGTTCCTTCATTGTGGTGGCGGGGGCTCGATTACGGCTGTATGGCCCAAGAACAGAATGGAGCTCGTATGTGCCTCGCGATCAGGGAGGTCAATGACTGATGTAATACTCCGTGCATCATAAATCGCAACTCTGTATGGCTTCCAACGCATGCCTGCTACAGTTCAGTTCACTTGATCTTTGTTCTGTTGGGGAAACTTCAGCTTTTTGAATTCACTCAATAGATGTGCTACAAATGTTGGAAAAAGGCTCATCAGTGGCTTGAACACGGTCAAGGATGCCTCTCAAGATGCGCCTCTTATTGTCTGATGGAAGAAACACCACACTTTTAAAGAGAGCACGGAATTGCTAATTGCAGGCAGTTATGTGTTACGGCTCAAGACTGAACCCATTTTCTGGGCTCTTTCTCTAGGAAGCGTAGGTAATTCTAAAATGATCTGGGCATCACTCAGCCCCCCAAAAGAGGTTCATATGTATACTTCCCACGAGCTGAAGCCAATCCTCCAGGAAAAGGTTGCACCTTTCCATCTCCCCTCTGAACACAGGTGGCTCAGAACTTTTGGCTGATTTCAAGACTGGCCGCTAGCGCTCTAGCCATACTATTAAACAGTGAAGAAGTGTGAGAGAGGGACTATGTTTGGTATTTACTGAGTGCTCTGCTGCAATCAAAAATTTTGGTCTGACATGAACAGCTTGGGCCTGGGCATATGGTGTGGAAGAGGCAATTGGATCATTAGGTGCAGGTAGCGGGTTTGGAAGTGGTTGAGTGACATGTTCTTGCAGTTGTAAATGGAGTCAAACGCTACCTCTCTTTCTGCAGATTAAAGGGACTCCCTTAGAGCATTTTCGCAGCATTTCCACCTCAGACCTTTAGCCACTCAACCTGTGTCTCCAAGGCAGATAGTCAGGTTTGGGCTCTCCTCCTAGGTTCCAGACTCAAAAGGTAAAGTCAAGTCAGTCATATCTGTCAAAACCATCCACATGTGAAGACCATTATGTTCAATATAAACATTGAAAAAAAAACAACTATGTTATTCAGAAACTTTGAAACTTAAGTAAATTGTTTAGTTTTCAAAGCAAAAAAGTTAACAATGGTCCCCACTCGCATATTATGACAACAATGATATAAGTAAAATGGTCTTAATCATATCTTCACTCTTTAAATTCAGAACGTCAACACAGAGGTAAAAAAAAAAAAAAAAAATTAATAATAATAATGGTAATAATTAACTGTCAGAGATATCAACCCAGTTTATGAGAGTCTCTTAATATGTCAGAAAAAATCTTTTCAACCAGTATAGCAAAAAAAAAAAAAAATGTCCCCAGCTTTTCTTCTTTTTGTTTCACAAAGGAATCACAAAACATCACATAATTATGTGGGTTTCCCTAGCAACCTGTTGAACAGTTCTGACTTAAGCTGTGAACACAGAATTTCAGTTCGAATCATCCCAGTGAGGTTCCGACGAATCAGTCAATTGCTCAACGCCAGCCGAGAGACATACAGTCAGTAAAGGTCCTATCACGGTCTGTGTCCAAAACTATAACAGTCTACTGTCCACATCAGAACACTTTTTTTTCTTCTTCAGCCGAAACTCTTGGATATGGAATTACCGAGTGAGCCATTTTCGTGAACCAATGACTCCTTTCCTTAATACGAATCGAAACAAATCATCGCGATCGCGTGCCAGAATGAATCTCATGTGTCCAACAGCGTGCTTCTCAAAGCTTTATGGCGTAATTTTTTTTTTTTTTAAATTCCAGTAGATCTGCAACAAAAGATAATATCCTCAATTGACTAGGGGTCCAAAGGTTCGACCCGTAGGGCCAGAGACTAAGATGCTCAGGCGCTACTTTGTTACGATGAAGTTGAGATGTTGCTCTGAGAGAAGGAGAAAACCCAAATAGATGTCGGCAAATAAAAGAAAATGAATGAGGATGGCGTGTCTCTTCCGTGTTTGTTTAATAAAAGTACTTAAAACATCATCACACACTTTCAGTCCAAGATACATGGTGAGTAGAGTGGAGGAAAAGAAGTATACACAAACATCTAACTCCGGTCACAAAAGAAAAGATTAAACTCATCATCCACACGGCCCCGGTTGCATGATTAGTGGCCAGATGCAGAGAGAGAGAACAACAGAACAAAAAAAACGCTGTTCACAAATTAGAAGCACAAAACAAGGATTTATATTTATTAAGAAAATGTCAGAGGATTTTGATATAAGCCAAGAGAAGACTGGTTTTCCTTGCTAAAGTATGCTTCCTTTTTCTCCTACATTTCCAAGAGATGCGACGCGACGACTCCATATTGCAGTCACGTCATCCGCTTCGAACGGCTTCCAGTTTTGACAGATAGCTTAGAAGTGAGAGAAAAGTGGTTGTAAAGAATATACAATATTTTATTTATTTATTAATTTAATAAATTTATGAATTTTTTAAATGATATATATTTATTGTACAGTTATTAAGTATTATTGTTCTTTTTAAATACTTTTAGTACATAGTACAACGCTACCTTAGGGTGTTAGAGTGCTCAAAAAGGGTTTAAACACTGAATTTTGAATCGATTTCTTCTTGTAAACTCAGAGATGTGGATTCAGACGGGCAATTAAATTACTACATGACCTCTCAATTGTCTGTCAAAAACAGTAGGCAATTCGGGCCGGGGGATTTTTAGGGGGCTGGTGAGATAAACACCCGACATTCTGGATTCGGACAGCAATTAAATCACAGACTACCCCCCTGTAAATGGTGAAAATCACTTAGGTCCCCTGAGGAAACAATTACCACATCCGAATAGGGCTAAACCCGTACTCTGCATTACAGATCATGCGTGACTGGTCGCGTGGTGCAGCGCAGCCTCTCAGGTTCTGTGGGATCGCAGAACTCACTACTCCACTGTGAATAAATCACCATCCGAATCGCGAGTTTTATCACCGAGGTGACATATAGCTACATTTAATGCATGTGCTGCAGCAGTTTATATATATATATATATATATATATATATATATATATATATATATATATAATTAAATTAGAATTATATATACACACTGCGATACATATACATAAATACATGCACAATGGCCACACACACACACACACACACAGAGTCACCCCATTCGTAAAAAACATCTAAAACATCTTTTTTTTTTTTTGGGATTTACATTTTTGTACTTGCATAAGACTGACTATTAGGATCCCAAAAATAATTCGAGCTATTTGCAGGTTTAAATAGCATATCCACTAAAATACCTGCTATAACACCCCCCTCCCCCACACAGCATTACCCCTTCAAACCTATCTTCCTCCGCTTCTGGTACACATTTTATGTGATATAATCAGACTACTTTCTGATCTTTTTAGATTACTTTTGACCTAACACGCTTATTTTATTGATTTATATAAGATAATATTGTACCATATTGACAAAAAATACAAAGAGAATGAAAATATATTCCATTTTTGTTGTTATTAAAATCATGAAGTGCATTAAACTTTAAATTATGTCTATGTTTCCCCAAACTGGTGTCTGTAAAGAAACTGCAAATGAAAAGTGAATAATTAATTAAATAATTATAAAAATTAATAAATCATTTTAGATCTATCAAATCCAAAATAAAACACTTACTAAAAAGCATAAAATATTATATTTGTTTTACCAGAATGTTATGTGACAATTAATCAATATCAAAGAACCTTGAACATGCAAATGTGTTAAAATGTCTGGTGGTCTTTAAGTAAATATATTCGGTAAAAGAGGTTTGGCTGAACAATAAATAAATAAATAAATAAATAAATAAATAGTATACAAATACAAAATAAATTTATTTAAATCCTTGTTTTTACAATAAATTTTAAAAAAGCACATGATTTTGTGCATTTTACTGTGTTTGAACGACACAAAGCTTTCCTGAGACAAAGACATGTGTGTGAATAATCTGTAATCATCTAATCAATAAAAAAGTAACAGTATTTAAAATGTAATATAATCTAATTACAAGTACTACATTTTGGGAATCTAATTATGTAATCCAGATTACATGTAATCAGTTACTACGCAGCACTTTGTGTAGATATATCAGAGAAATTATGTTTGAGAATACAAAAAATAAAAAAACTAATATTACAATAATAATAATAACAACTAAAACTCAAACTAACCCATGTACAAGCAATCTGGGCACTTTATTACCTGTTTGAGGTGAAGACTGTGTGGTGTGTTGTTGTAAATTGAGTGCAGGAGTGTTTTTGTACTGTTCTAAACTCTGTTCTTAGAAAAAAAAAAAAAAAATAGATGTCTATCAAATAAAAGCACCAAACTTTCTAAGTGTGACTACTGGATACTGCTATTTTTTTTTTTTTTTTACTATAAAACTATTTCAATAAATACTCTCAAATGAAATCCCAATTAGTGACGTGATGCTGGTTTGTTTTGTCTAGACCTATTTGTAAAATTACCAAAAAATGCAACAAAATTAAAGCTGCAAGCAGCAAATAAAAAGGCCCTCACACCTGGGCTCACCACTACCTGGTGGCCATAGAGAACAGCGAACGTTGGGCAAAAATGCTTATAAAATGGTAAATATTTGTGCCAAATTTCCTGCTGCCAACAGGTGGCGCCTATGATTATAACTGAATATTGAGGTGATGGGATGGTATGATAGCTGTATCCTAGAGGGAATATAAAAATCATCCATTACGTTTTTTTTTCTTAATATTTAACGTCGTTTAATTTTTTGGTTAAGCAGGTTGTGGTATCTTGCAGCCAGTTTATGTAAATGCTGCCAAAGAATGTTAAGTTAGTAGAATTAATTTGTGTCACTGTTTGAAACTCCTCCCCAGACCAGAAAAATAACAGGAAAATAACAGTAGTAGTTTCTTAGTGTCATCAAGCCATCTTTTTAGCCATTTTTAGTATCATTAAAGGAATTATAGGCCATATTAAACAGACGAGAGAGAGAACTTTAGGGAAAAAAAGTAAGCCCATAAGGGGAAAGGAAGGAAAGGGGGGAAAGTCATTAATTTTGCATAAGGAAAAGGTAAAGGACAACCTAAAATGCTGCCCTGTGGAAATCCATAGATAGTAGAAACACTCGTGGCTTGTGATGTTTACTGAGACGATTTTTTTTTTTTTTTTTTTTTTATTTTTTATCGATTTTTTTTTTTTTACAGGTCTGAGATCTAGCACTTAAATATGATATAGACATATCTATTGGCGGAGGAGGACAATTGAAAAGAAAGAAGTTTATTTAACAAAATTTGATAATTAACTGTATCAAGGCTTTTTGAAAATCTATGTACAGTATACAACTCCAGTAACCTGACCCTATTTAAAGACGATGTATCTGCTCAGTAAAAAGCAGCAAAGCCGACATGGTTGACCGCAAGGGTCGAAAGCCAGCTGGCAATCACCGAGCAGGCTATTAATCACCGCTGCAACCGATTAGTTGATTATATAACGTTTTTCAAGCAGCTTTCTGTGAAAAACAGCTGGGAGAATTGCAATTGGGCAGTATTGAGACATTGGCTGGATCATCAGACTTAAAAAAAATCAGTGATCTAGCGTTTTCCACATGGCAGGAAATACTGATTGCCTAATACACAGGATTAACTAAAATGATGAAAAAGCGGTATAAGAGTACTGGCATGAGTTTTAAGAAAAATCATGTTTAAATTATTTTTACATCACAAGTATGGGAAGCTTTCCTCTAAACGAACACAAAAATATTAGTTATATAATTTTGTGCAATTTCCCTAGAAAAGAGAATTGCTGAGATGCTGCTGGTACTGATGTGAGAAACAGAGGAACAGTAAATCCAGAGGATAATTCTTGTACAGATGCAATAAAATACTCATTGAAAGAATTATGGTGTATCATATGATCAGTGAAAAGTACCATTTATGAATGTTGTAAACTGTTGTTATTTTTAATTTGGTTTCCATCAGTTAAAAAATTTAATTGTTTTTGCCATAATGTTCTTGAGATTTAGACAGATTAGATTAATTTGATTTTTCAAAATAGATCTGTTTTACTTTGTACAATTCAAAATTACATTTATTTTCTAAGCTGTACGAAAATAAGCTTAGCCTCAGGTGTTTTTTAGTGATCTGTAGGCTTTTCAAAGAGAGGCCTTCTTTTTAAAAGCTTCAAAATGTCAGAAGTTACCAAAGGTACTGTATTTTGCCTAATATGTATTTTTACAGGTAGTAAATTTTTTGACGTATTGTCTCCACTCTTCTATGGAAATTTGACAGAACATGATCAGGATTTTGCAAAGACATCTCATTACTCAATCGAGTATCAGCAAATCAGCAGCATTAAACTGAGACAATTTTGAGTTTGGTACTTTTTAATATAATTATTTTTATGACATTTTGGATGTTTAAAACATTTCCTAATGACATACATGAGTGAATGATCTGAAACTGCTGTGTTTATCACTCCAGATATAAACATACTTGAGGGGTTGATTAGTGAAAAATAAGATCCAAAATAGAATTTCGTGTTTACCAAATCTGGTGGGATCTTTGATTAATTGATAAAGACCATATTTTATGGCAGTTGTTTTCAGAAGTTTAGATGAATTATCAATCCAATTCAAATTAATGTCACCAAGAATAACAAGCTCCTTAGTTTTAAATGATTTTTATTAAGTCAGAAAACTGTAAATAAATATGCAGTTGGACTGACATTTGGAGGCTTGTATGTGACAATAATAGTAACTGAGAATTGATTTGTAAAGTGAACAACTTGGAAGTGACTCTGAAATTGTTGAAATTTTTAACTATAGGAATGTGCATATTTTTTATTCACATAAAGAGCAACACCACCACCAATTTTATCAGTACTGTCTCTGTTATATAATGAATAGTTTTAATCGCGAAGAAAGGAATCTGATATAACAGGGGTCAGCCATGATTCAGATATTGCCATAACATGAGCCTTAGTTTGAGCAAGCATTATTTTAAATTCATCCAGTTTGGGGAACAAGGCTTCTCATGTTTAGATGACAAATTTTGAAACTCTAATTCTCTGCAAGCTGGCATAAGGTAACTGGATTTTTCCTTAGCACACGATCGTCTTTTTGTGCTTTAACAGGTTTATAATTAAAGCCTGGAATAACAAGAGGAGATTTAAATAGCAGCTGAGGTATAGTGGGTTATGCCTTCAGGTTGTTGGAGTGCACTGCAGCTGAGATAGGTCCAGGGGTGGGACACCTGCATGTAAACCCAGGCCCAGAGTGTTTATTTAAAACATAAGTATTATAAAATCCCAGGAAATATAGAAAGGTGGACATAAAGCGCATTTTTTGCCAACTGTAGTTAAGTCAATAAAAAAAAAAATCCAATGAATAAAGGAACAGAAAAAGAACAGAGAGTAAGAGTCTTGATGAGGACTGTCGCATTGGCTTATTTACAATAGCGACTCTCATGCCCATACTGTAGGTTTAAACTTAAAGTCATTTTACTCACTGGTGGAAGATGATAACGCGGGTCGAAATGATTGTCCGTTCAAAACTCTTACCAAACATGTGAAGTTTTGGGGCAGATAGGACATTGCATGTTTGCTAGTGTGTAAAACACAAGTAATTTCCTGTTGCTGCCAGCAGGTGGCGCTTATGACTATAAGTTCAATATTGGCCTGAAGATGAGTTCAGGCCAGGACTATCAAACATGTGAAGGTTGGAGCAGATTGGACATTGCATGTTTAAGTTAGTTTAAAACAAGTCATATCCTGTTTCCAGCCGGGTGTCGGTATGATTACAACTGAAATATTGGCCTTAAGACCTGGCCCAAAGCCAGGACTCTTTATCAAACATGGTAAATTTACACCTGCATGAGCATTGCATGTTAGTGTGGCTACAAGATATTTTCACCGGCCAGCCTTAGTGGCTATAATTATATCTGAATATTAGCCTTTAGATGTGTCCAGGCCAGGGGTCTCATTATAAAAACTCTCCCAGAGTTCATCCTAAAAAGAGTATGTAGGCAATAAAAAGCCAGATTTTGTGCACGCACAAAAGTTTTTCAGATTTATAAACCATGCATATGCCAGAACTCCGCACAAAACTTTATAAATCACAGTCAGGGGAGGATTGCATACACGCGTATCTCCACCTCGCCTTCCCCGAAATCACCATAAATGGAGCTTACAACACCTGTCGGCCATGCATAACCTCATCTGCATATCATTTCCATACATATTCCCATGCACGATTAACCATGTTTAACACCGAGATTAAGGAAATACGAGATGGGGGACTATAATGCCATTTGTACATACAAATTAATTTTTATTGCTAAAATTATCCAGTATCCTTTTGTTATGTTTTATAACAAATATATGAAAATATCCACATACAAACAAAAATGATTTAAAAGTTGTTCTCAGATATATGAATAGAGTAGAGTTGATCTCATTCTTCTTACCCTACACAAATAGTATTTCAACTGTTTTAAACTTTAAAATTCAAATCTATTAAATGTATGCAGTTTAGTTGATGAACATCTTTTAGCTATTTTTATGGAAACAGATAGGCTCATATTTATTGCAGTGTAAATACAATCGTCTGATTCGCCTCGTCACTGACAAAGTATTTTTAAAAAAGGAAACGCAAGGCAAATCTACCTTTCTCCTAGTTATATTCTTCAAATATAGTGGTATTTCTTTTATTATGTTATTGAGATGCATTCACACGTAAAATTATTTAGCCTATTGTTAATAAAAATTATAAATATGTTTTTTGTAAAATTATGTAATTTCAGTGCTTATCTCCATTAATGCGAAAGTGAGTATTTAATGTAAATGTATATCAACATGAAAAACAGAGTTTAAAAATCGCTGCTTACCCAATTACTTTTCTCACCCAGGAAAAAAAGTTTAGCGATGGTCAGAATGTTGGGATGGTGCGTTTATATTACTTAAGTTTATTTTTTTATAAATCCCCGATATGCGTGGAAAATTGCATCACGCGTGTTTCTATGCCCATTTTGTCATTAATACCCTACATTTATAAATGAGACCCCAGGACTCTTATAAAAGCGTGTAAGTTTAGGCCTGATTGGGCATTATATGCATGAGTTACAATAACTTCCTATTTCATAGTGTGGGAGAGTCATTGGCCTAATGGTTAGAGTTTGACTCCTAACCCCCCTAAGGTTAATGGAGTTCGAGTCTCGGGCCCGGCCCGCGACTGAATTACGTAAACAAGTCACGAACCCCAACTGCTCCCCGAGCACTGCAGCATAAATGGCTGCCCACTGCTCAGGTGTGTGTTAACGGTGTGTGTGTTGGGGTGTTCACTGCTGTGTGTACTATGGATGGGAAATGCAGAGCACAAATTTGAGTATGGACATACTTTGGGTGTATCACATCACTTTCACTATTTCCCTTTCATAGTATTAATTCGTGCTTTAGCAATTAGTAAGTGTTGCTAATATGTTTGAGAATATTTCTAGCATTATTAGCCCCACAATGGCATATTTTACTGTGTTGCTTTTAAAAGTGCATAACAGTGTAAAACATGTAATTTCCCCGTTTCCAGTAGGTGGTGCTATAACTATAAAATATAAGCATGTAGGTGTCTTCCCGGAGGGGCTCTAATCAAACGGAAGTTTGAGGCAGATTGGACACTGTATGCATGAGTTACAATAATTTCCTGTTTCATTGCATTAATAACACTTTAACATACTTTAAAGTGTTGCAAGCATTTTTAGCATGCTTCTAGAATGTTGGCAGCCTATTAACACTTGTTAATGCTTTTTACTAGAGTCCATAACAATGCTAAACATGTCACTTCCTGTTCCAGCAGGTGGTGCTATGACTAAAAAACAGTCGGGTATGTTGATGTGCTCAGGACAGGACTCTTATCAACTTGTGAAGTTTGGGGCAGATCGGACATTGCTTGCCTGAGTTACAGCAACTTCCTTTTTCAGTATATTAGTAACATGCTTTAGCTTAGCTAAGTGTTGGTAGCATGTTGTAGTATGTTTCTAGCATGTTGCCAGTGTATTTAGCACTTGCTGACACTTTTAATATGTTCCTAGGAGCCCATAACAGTGTACTAATATGCACTTCCTGTTTCCAGCAGGTGGCGCCATGACTATAACTGAATTTGGGCATTGGGCAATTTAGGACAGAACACCCTATCAAACGTGTGAAGTTGGGGGCTGATCGGACATTGCTTGCCTGAGCTACAGCAGCTTCTGTTTCATGGCGAAACATCAAATTTACAGGCGCCAGGACGCCCCCTTGCCCAAAACTCAAGATCTTCACAATTTACGTCACGCGGGGCTTAGATGACCCTCACCAAATTTGAAGATGATCCGCTTAAAAAATAGGAGAGTTGCAAAACACGAGGCATGAAATGCCAACTGCACAAAAACTCGACAGGAAATTCAAAATAAGCTCTTTCCCGTTAGGTTTTGGATTTTTTTTAGCTAGAGACTTTTTTTAGGTAATGGTGTGTTCGTGTGTGCCAATTTTCATGCATGTACGTAAAAAGAAGCTTGGGACACCGTTTTTAATACAGGTTATCGGGCCTTTTTCCCCCACCCCTTCTGAAACCCATATCAGATGTAAATTTTTTAGTTCTAACGTAAAAAGAATCGGATTTTTTGATTAGAAGTGCTCCCTATATGATGATAGTATTTGATCAAATCAGATGTTTAAATTTTTTTACATTTATGAAAAAAAACAACAACAACAAAAAAAATTAAATATAATGTAAAATACACTTTTACTTCGGGGTCTGTGTTTTTTTTTGTTTAAGTGGTCTTTGGGTAAGATTGATGTGCTTGTCTGAGTTTCTTTTTGTTTAGAAGTGCTCCCATATGAAAATGAATATTTGATCAAATCAGATGTTTGTCTTATACTTTTTTTACATTTATAAAAAGCAAAAAAAAAACAAACAAAAAAAAAAATCAAACAACAACAACAAAAACATTAAATATAATGTAAAATACATTTTTCCTAGGGGTCTGTGTTTTTTTTGTTTTATAGTGGTGTGTGTGGGTAAGATTGATGTGCTTGTCTGAGAGTCTTTTTGATTAGAAGCACTCCTATATGATATGAATATTTGATCCCAAAACAGATGTTTATCACATACTTTCACATTAAAAAAAAATAACAAAACAACAACAACAAAACAAAAAAAACATTAAATTAATGTAAAATACACTTTTTCCTGTGGTGTCTGTGTTTTGTTGTTGTATATTGGTGCGTGTGGGTAAGATTGATGTGCTTGTCTGAGTTTCTTTCTGATTAGAAGTGCTCCCTATATGATTATGAGTATTTTCTGTGCAGAATAAGGATTAATGTGTAAAAGCACTTTAAAAAACAACAAATGCTAGTAATATGCATGCTAATAAGCAACTAGTTAATAGGAAGAATTGGGGCCCCATACTAAGTGTAACCTTTTTTAAAAATGACATAAGAATAAAAACATGCAAAATGATTTTAATTACTTCAATATACATATGA